>NW_024582393.1:997442-1118761 GCF_018398535.1 Haplochromis burtoni
AAAAAAAAAAAAAAAAAAAAAAAAAAAAAAATTATAAGATGGTACATTTTAGGTCATTTTATGGAGAAATGTGAAAGTAATGTAAAGAGTAGTGTAAAAAATTACTTTCTATGGTGAGTAATTATGTTACATACTGCATTACTTTTAAGAAAAGTAACAAGCAATTTGTAATTTTATAATACAATACTTTTTAAAACAATGACCACGACACTGGTTATTATTGATGAAACCCTGCAGCAAAAGTGGATGGACTATGACAAGACAGTAAAGTAAATACTTTGATGAAACTTCTTACACGATATGACAGAGCTCCTTATGACATTTTCTCTCTCTCGTTGCTGAGACAGTGGGGTACTGATTACGGTTTAGTCCATGAAATCATTCCCAGCTGGTTTCTCTCGTTAAGAGCCGAACGCTGACATTAGCAGCGATTACAATGTCTCTGGGTCAGTCTGTGACTGAAGTCTTTATGTGAGAGAATTCACTGGAGCACAGGCCACAAAATTAGCTGTTTGGTATGCAGACAGACAGACTGTATTCCAATTGAGGCGTCACACTCTGATCCTCAGCCTCTAATCCGTGTTGTTCATGGCCACAACTGTGCAGGAATGTGCTTCCCATTGCAACCGAGTGATTAGGGTTTTTGAAACATCTCAGAATTGTATTCTGTGTCACGCTCTCCATTTTAATCACACTCTCACACTACTTATACTTGAGAAAGTCTGGTATTTTACCCATACTTTGACACTTATACCACAGATGTGACTGTTTGCCTTTAGGCAATAGGTCACTTAAGCCAATGTTCCACATACTGGGATTGATAAACATACTTTTAGTGGTGCTACCTCTGCTTTATGTGATTCTGGGCTCATTTACTCTGTGTCAACCCACCGTTTTGCACCAAAACTGAAAGTTAAAAAAAAAGTTGCATTTAATGTGAAAAATCTCTCAAGGACAAAAAATGTAATCACTATAAAATAGCTGGTTCCTGTGGATGTCTGTTGGCAGGCAACAAGCTTTTCAGGATCTCTTTAAGTAGCAACAAGGTTAATCTCCACAATGTGGGAAGAGAAATGTGAAACTGTGCAAATTTTGCAGTTATCCAAAGTAACTGCTTCCCCACCATTCTCTCCACATAAAACACCACTTTGCAAGTCCATTTTTTAAACCCAGTCTCACATAAAAATGGTGCATTAGCAAGCATGGCAAAAATGTCTACTTTAAGTTTCATTTAAATCAAATTGCGATATGCCAGTAGTTTTGGCCTATTACTCTGCAATCATATCACAAGACTGTCAATTATCTTTCTTTTCTATCTAAAAATAGGTAATGAAATCATTTGGAGATTGGATTGATGGTGTAAATTCAGGTTTCACACAATCTTTGATTAGGTTCACACATTTCGCTGTTGGTTTTATGACAAAGAGGCAACAACTGTGCATTTTCAGAGTACTACAAGACTATGAGTTTCTTGCAAAGTCACTTAGTTCAACTACAAAATATTACAAATGACACTGGGCCAATGACGATTCTAGAAAATAAGTTAAATCATACATTAATTATATGCAGCTGATTTTGTTTCAAAATGAGTCACTCGCTGGATGAGGCAGATGCAGAAAGTTATCCACTCTAAATTTACAGCCTGCTCACAGAGATCTCCACCATCACTGCTTTTTTAAATGTTTTTTTAATTTAAAAGCAGTAAAAATGTGCAGGCAGAAATCCTAGTGCACAAGGAGACACTTTCAAACTTTTTAAAAATCACAGTGGGTGAAGCCTAGAAATGCTCATCTCTAGAGAGTTGCTCCTTATAAGCCCCGTTGTTCATATGTCCAGGGCAGAGCTGAGCTTTGCCTTCTACACTCTGTATTGTGTTAAAGTTGCTAGTCCTCACAAAACTTTAGACTAACTATAGACATTTTTTAAAAAACAAACAAACAACAGCTACAGGATTCATATGCAATAAGACTATGATTATTACCATCTAATTCAAGATAAAAAGGTCACAAAGGATTTTTATGATTTCAAGTTTAGAAATCATGTTAGATCAGGTAAAAAGAGGAACAAAAGGACATCCAGTGTAAAAATCTGCTGGTAACTTCCTGTTACAAGGGAGCAGTTAAAAGCAGTTAAATAGTTAAATGTTGTTGTTTTTCATTCAAGGAGTTTTATAATTACCTCATGTTAATTTTACATTAAATAGTTATGATATTAGTTATCATATTCCAAAAATCTCACAATATATTACTATATACTGTGCTATATTAACTGAGATGTCTTGATTGAGAGACAAAATCGTGAACGATGAACTAATTTTGCCTCCAAAATATCTTTCCAGGGGGCAGAGCTTCAGAAGAAAACATGACCACTTTCTTTTACTTCATCATAACTAACGTTGAAATGACTGAATTCTAATAGACTGAACATCCTTGAAGAATATGTGAAAAGTGCAAAACTAAATTATGTTTAGATGAGAAATATAAATTAGTCATGTTTGATATATGAAGTCCACATTTGCAAACAACCACCCAGTTGCAATTTTTTTCAACGTGGATCCATCCTGCTTGGTATGCATGTCATGTTACAAAGTTCAAATCATCTTAACCTGGTTTCTTGTGGGGGACATTTGCAGAGGTGTGGACTCGAGTCACATGACTTGGACTCGAGTCAGACTCGAGTCATTAATTTTATGACTTTAGACTTGACTTGAAAAAATGTTCTAAAACTTGTGACTTGACTTGGACTTTTACACCAATGACCTGGGACTTGAATTGGACTTGAACCGGTTTACTTGAAAAGACTTGATATTTTACCCCAAATATAAAATTTAACATGCATATTATATAGAGATTGAAAATGTGACGTCATTCAGGGGTAAACCGCAAAGGATTCTGGGAACTCGTGGCAAGAGGTACTAGCGCACGCAGGCTTTCAATTGAAATCAGTTATACAGCGATAAAAAGAAACACAAAAATGTCAAGAAGCTGTTGTATTATTAACTGCAATAGCCGGTCGCATGACAGCCACGGGAAGCCGACGGGTAAAGAGATCGGTTGTTATCGGATTACGTCGTTGAAGAGAAATTGTTCGAGCCATGTTTCCGAAGTAACAAAGACGCGACGGATGGCCTGGATTGCAGCCATTCAAAGACCAAATATAACGTCCCAGAACACTCCAGCTCACAGGTTAGTCTGCTCCAAGCATTTACACAAGGTCAGTGTTTTTTAGTAGTTAATGCGTCATTTTCATAACATAATTGGTGATATAGGTTACAAGCAAGTCTGGCGCTGAACAGAAATTGTCGCGCTATGCTCCTTTGTTTATTGTGCATAAATAGTGAATTGTCCTGACACAATATTGCGTTTCGCTTCTGTTATTATGGTACATTGACAAAAACATATACTTTTATTCACAGGATAAAACAGGTTTTTTGTATCACTAATTGCCCAGTACGATTACAGCATACAGTATTATTGTCACTGCTACATTTCTGTAACGCGTACCAGAAATTATTTCCACTACTAATTAATTACCGTTGAGCTCAAAGGTTATATTAATAAACGGTTAACGAATGTGTATTTATGAAGACGATTTGTGAGACTGGTAAACTTATGATACGTACGATGGTCCTGTACCCATCCGTCGGTAAACTGTACCTGGGCTTGTTGCAGTGACCTGAAGTTACTAAACTTCATGAGTGTATGCACTCACTCCAAGAACCGTATGATTATAAATATGCATATAAATATGCTACGATGAGATAGCTGACTTCATCTAACTAGCAAATGTTGTCCAGGCTACGTTGGTGATGCAGTTTTTTTTAATGTGTATGATATTTTTGTCATGCGATTTTAAAGCCGGTCCTACAACCGCATCCAAGAATAACATGCAGCTTATCTCAGAACTGTCGGTGAAAATTATTCTTGGAGCTAGGTTTAATTGAGCTGCATTTTAAAGAGGTGCAATTTCACAATTTGTGTATATTTTCTAAGTTCACTATTTTGTCATGTGTTGAGAAAAACACAGATTTTAAAATTACATGGTCTAATATTTACATTTAGCATAACTGCAACATGCTTTTTTTCGTTTTTTTTTTTTAAAGACTCGAAAGGACTTGAAATTCAAAGTTTCAGACTTGTGACTTGACTCGGACTTTTACACCAGTGACTTGAGACTCGACTCTGACTTGCCTGACATTACTTGAGACTTGACTTGAGACTTGAGGATAAAGACTTGAGACTTACTTGAGACTTGCAAAACAATGACTTGGTCCCACCTCTGGACATTTGTGTTCTTTGCACTCAAATGTCCCCCACAGTCAGCAGATCTTAATCCAATAGAGCACCTTAGTAAAGATGTAGTAAAGTGAAGATTTGCTCATTGATTATGGAAGTGCGTCTGACAAATCTGCAGTAATTGCGTGACAGTTTCACGTAACTATGGACCAGCACCTTGTTGAATGAAAGATTTAAGACAGTTCTGAAGGCAAAAAAGCCAACGTGTGTACTAGCAAAGTGTAACTAATTAAGTGACAGGTGAGTGTGTCTATGTTTAGTCCAAACATTCCTTCTGGGTTAATGGAGGATGCTGTGCAATGGATTACCGGCACTGGCAGGCCATTACATACCTGGAAGCGAAAGCTAATCAGAGTGCCGGCAGAGCAGCAGAACTTCTGAAATTATCACCTTTGTTTTACCTTTTAACACTCTACATCTGTGCTAATGGTGTTGTCACAGTGCTGACATTTTTATGGTTGCCTAGAGCACATTTCCAATGCAAACACTGCACGGAGGCGTCCATAACTCACAGGTTGTACGATTCACGCATAAAAAGGACATAAATTAAGCACAAGAGGACAGGAAAAGCAAGAGCAAATCTGTCAAGCAGAAAAGATTTTGCTTGAGCAAGAATCCTCAGAGTTTTAATGCTGAGCTACACAGTCTCATTGAGCACGTAAATGATTTAATGTTTTTAGTACCTTGAAGATATGTGCACAATCCACATGACATGACACGAGAGAGTTTATTATTATGATATTGACAAGCTTTTTTTAATTTTACTTTCAGTTAACTAAACTATTTCATTCTCACTTGTTTTGTATTTTTTACTCAAATCTTTTCATATTTTTAAATGAATCCTATATTTATTATGAGTAATATAGTCAAAGAAAAACAAAGTACTCATAAGTAAATGTAAGTATGCACTTTTTCTGTCTTGAGGGATTTTTCCAGTCCTCTATTACAAATTACATTAATTAAATTAAAAAAATTACATGGTACAAAGTATTGCTATGGTTAAAAAAAGCAGTTTTTGAGCTGATAAACCATATAACACAAGCGAGAAAGCTCAGTAAAAAGACCTTTATGAATTTCAGTTTATTAATGCATAACTTTGATTATTCATGATACTCATTACTTTTTATACAGCAAATAGCTGAATGTCAGAGAAATGACCAAGATTTTGGTCAGTATCCATTAGTGTGAAGAACGATGATAAAAGCAGGGTCAGAAATATTTTAGTTATATGGCTAATAACTTCCCCTGGGCACAGTTTAGTTGACATCGAGACAGACAGAGCCTTATGAAAGTTCGCTTAAGAAATGTTAGAGTTTAGATTAAAGAGCCATATGCAGGACTAGGGCAAAAAGGGAGAACTTTAATTAAAGTTAGAAAGAACAAAGACTTGTAGGGGAGAAAGCCGAACACAAGATCACTATAAAGTCTGTGCAGGTAAATCCATACCAAAGCCCAACAATGATCCAATATAAGAAGGGAACAAGCTCTGTGGGGAAAGGAAAGAAAAGTAAAACAGGCGAGTAAAATGGCATTTTTCTACTCTGAGTGCTCTTTACTGCGAGCCAGCATTCACACATTCACACAGTGCTTTGTTCTACGTGGCTTTCTAAGTATCATGCCTACTCATTTCATCAACATGCAGCTTGGAGGAGCCAAGGGAATTTAACCACTAACCTGATTAAGAGACAACATGCTCTACCTCGTGAGCCACAATCACAGGGGTTGAAAAAAACTAAACAAAAAAAAGGACAAAAAAACAAGAAGAACAAGCCAAGACAGAAAGAAAGTGATTAACATGATTAAAATTCTACTGTGGTAAATAAAATAAAAATAATTCCCCCGACATGAACCTTGGACAGGTTTACCTGCTCCAGGCCTGGGGAGGGAGGTCGAGGGAGACCACCTCAAGGGCCTTAGTCCATGGAAGAGACAGCTGAAGTGCCAATCAAGACTTGTCCATAACAACCACAGTGTTCAAGCATAACGGTGCTCATAAGTGTACGTGGGATCACAATACGCTAAATGGCAGGTTGATGATTGATTTTGTTATTGTTTTATCAGATCTGTGGTCACATGTCTTGGATGCGCAGGTAAAGGGAGGTGCTGAGCAGTCACTACATGGTGATGACTTGCATCACCAATCACTAATTCAGGCATCATCATAAATTTCTACATAAAACCAAATCAATGGCCTCTACTTTGGTGGTATCAGGGTCTTGTCTCTGCTTTTTGCAGATGATGTAGTTCTGTTAGCCTCATTCAGTGGCGGCCTGGGTAGTGACAGGAAGAATACTATCGCGGATATGAACAGGTAAAATGAATTTCTTTGAATGGTGACTGGGCTCTCCCTCAGTGATGGGGTGAGGAGTTCAGTAATTTGGGAGGGACTCAGAGTAGAGCTGGTACTCCACACCAAAGTAGGAGGGGGCTCTGAAGTAGATCCAGGACATGATGGAGAGAATGAATTTCCCAGCTGGCTTGGGAATGCTTCAGTGCATAAAGAGATGAGTTGGATGAAGTGGCTGGGGACAGGGAGGTCTGGGCATCTCTGCTTAGGCTGCTGCCCCCATAACCTGGCCCTGGATAAGGAGCTGTTGATGGATGGGATGAAAAATAATAAATGAACTATTATACACAATAAGTAACTATGTTTTTTCACTCTAGTTTGAATTTAGAAAATCCAACTTAGATATTAACAAATCCCACTTTGTGTATATATTAAAACAAATTTGTGCTCCCCCTCTGTATAGTTCCAGTGGTTCCACTTAGCAGAGTTGTACCATTTATTGTAATTGTACTCAGACACTGTGACTACCTCTTAAAACAAGCATTGCTTCTCTCTTTTCCTTTTTTCTCATTTTTATTTCAACAATCAATGCATGCTTGAAATGAGCTGAGTGTGTAACAAGTTGCACATCTTACAGTAAATAATTAATATTTCCCCAATGCACAATGTTGCATGCATACAGTTTGTTGCTATATATGAACAAAGCCCAAACCTTTCTGTAAATGCAATCAGTAATCTGCTGCTTTCATCCCAAAGAGCAAAGGCAAATCCAACTGAAAAGAAGCAGTAATGCCAACTGTCAGGCTCCTGTAAGGGGACGGTCACCAGATGTGGCAGAAACATGAAACAGTGAGTAGTAAAGCAGCAGGACTGGATTCACTGCTCTCGCACAAAGACAAGAACACTAACACAACAAACATCTATATATCTATCTATCTGTTGTGAAGGTGTGATATCACTGTCTCTGAATGTACAATGAATACAAATATTTAAAAAAAACATCCACATCAATAAAACAGGACACACCTTTTTCTGGTGACTATGTGGTAAAATTGGGGGTTATTTGCATTTCAGACACTTCTAACAGAAAGTACAAAACTGTCATCTTTCATTCTTGGACAGAACAACCGCTGCCTCTTCTGCCTTTTATCCTCACAATAAAGTTGGAGCCATACTGATGCCTTCCCAGTGCTGCTGTTCAGCTGATTTTTTACAGCTCTGGCACACTACACCAGAACCCTTGTTGTTCGTAAGACGCATGAATTCGCTAGAGGGGTGCTTTGGAGCACATGCCAGTTTATTGGGTGAGCATGGTCCCTCGGCACATGAAACTGTAATAAAAATCCATCTGTTAGAAGACTGATGGTAAGCCAGTCCACTGGAACAGAAGCTTGTCCTCTGGATGTTTGTGTCAGGCTTTTGCTTGTGATTTTTTAGACACTTGTGGAAAAATCAAAAGTATGCTCTTTGTTTTTATGCTTGATTCTCATAAAAATAAAAGGGAATGTGTTCAAGCCAAAGAAGACAACCTATTAAACACACTGTGATCTACAATGTTCTCACATGCTCTTAAGCTACATAGCTCTTGCATTTCAGAGACTGTGAATGCTTAATGATGAACCTCTCATCTCCTTTTGAAGGCGATGACAATGTATAATAATGTTGTCATGACAACAGGGCAGAGAGTAGGAATTAAGTAGGTATGCGCACACAAGAAAATGCAAAATTGATTGACTCTGCATAATGTACCCTGAATGTGCGCTCTGTCTTTGGGAATGCTGATGAACACGGGGTGAGTCTCGTCAGAAAACAACATTCTGCAACACCTCAGGAATTATTAAGCGCATCTTTCATCTCTTTCTTCATGTGCCGTACACTTGTAAGTTCACTTTTTCACGAGCAGGTAGATGTATTAACATTACTAAAACATTTACCCATCTCGATAACGTATGACGGCAAACAGAGTTATCACGGTGTCTGGTTTCATGTCTGTGAACGTCCTTACGGTCAGGTCGGCTGGGGATTAATCTAAGCGAGGGAAACAGGATCTCTGTGATCTGAGGGAGCATATGTTCACATGATTTAAACAGAATGATTGAATCTGATGTACAATGGGCTGTAAGGGACTCTATATGTGCCAAATGCTCAGGCTATTCAACATGTCAACGTGATAAAATGTTATCAAAATTCTCCCCCTTGCAGTGCTGTAGTAATGTTTGCCAGCTGAGCAGGACAAGAAGCATGACTCCCTGGGGAAATTTCCAAGTACAAGCTTTGTTTCGGAAATGTATTATTTCATTTTTTTTCTTGAAATATGAAGGCGCATAATAAATACAAGCGACAACAGGGCTCCCTGTTGGTTTCAAATAGTGACACGCTCCTTAAAAGATGTACAGCAGCTGCCAAAACAAATCACTGCCTTCTAGATAACTGTCTTTATCATGTTGTCTCTTCAGAAGGGGTACCCTGCAGGAACTTGTTGAAAGTGAAAGTGAAATTGAAACTTAGAGCTAAGCTGATGAGTTAATGAATTCATAAGACGACGCTAGGGGCCTAAAATGTCTCAGATATGTGGTCACATGTCTAGTTCGTGTTGCTTTTGCTTGCCTGTCAAAACACGGGTCACTTAGCTGGCAGGTGGCAGGCTATTGTGAACTCTGGAAAACCAGACCCTGCAGTACTGATGAAAATTGGTAGAAGATTAAAAAGCAGTTGACTACAATCTCTGCCCACTGTGCTGAAATGCCAAGTGCTGCTGAGAGCAGGAGCGCAGACTATTGCATCACCTCCTGTGCAAAAACCTTGCTTTAATGAGGGTGTATTAACACTGCATGGTTTAATAGGGAGAATAGATCTTGCTTGTCCAACTCCCCATAGACTGCCAGTCATTGTGAGTCCACAGAAGTGGCATTTATATCCAGTGATTACAAAGCTGTTGGCTGAAGAGTCATTTGCTTATAAAGGGCATTTATTACGCAGGAAATAATTTTCGATTATTGATTCTTTTTATGTCATGAAACATTAATGTTTTTAGTCTAATTACAACTGATGCTCATCCTCATATACTGTAACGTATATTATGCACAACATTCATCACTACCAAACCTATAGCTTTGCCTATGCCTATTTCTGTCAAGCCACATTAGCCTCAGGAGGAAGGCGGTAAAGACAGAGGTGGTTAATGTTCTGCACCTGCACCTGCCGGGATACTAGCTGAGGCTTCTCTTCGACAGCCAGTTAAAATTGTACCAGAAATGAACAGTAAAGATTTACTGGAGCGCAAAGCCAT
Source organism: Haplochromis burtoni (assembly GCF_018398535.1). Lineage (NCBI taxonomy): Eukaryota > Metazoa > Chordata > Actinopteri > Cichliformes > Cichlidae > Haplochromis > Haplochromis burtoni. Next base: position 1,007,314 of record NW_024582393.1, read on the forward strand.
ATCCAGTGAACCAGGAAATGGTGCCGGGGTTCTTGCCATCATATAATTTTTCCTGAACATTCAGTGAGATGACAGGTAGAGACAGAGGAAAAGAGGCTGTGCAACAGTGTGCTTGACTGGTGATGAATTCTGTAGAGTGTGAAAACACTTTCCGTCTATTGAAAACTAGTGTCATGCTGTAATGTTTGTGAAGGGTCTTGTCGAGACAAATGAGAAAGGTTGGTGCTACAAAGGATGGGTTCGACAGTTTCCAGTCTGATAGCTCGGCAGCTGTGAAACGTGATTATTCAACCACAAAACAAATTCAGCGTTCCATTTAATTTTTAAATTCTTGAACAAATATTTTGCACTGAATCCACTGAACCAGGGAAGGGATTAGTAAAGGAATGTTATATTTAAGAGCGATCGAAATGAACCTGTAATGTGTACTTTGAATGTCCAGTAATTACTGAGGGTTGAGAGATTTAACTTTTTTTGCTCACATCAGTTTTCTCCTCCATTCGACCCCCAAGAGGTAGAGTTTTCTCTCTGTGTAAGCCCTGCACGTCTTCACAAGGGTACGGCAACATTTGACTCACAAAATTGTCTCGCTTTTAAAAGCAATACCTTCACCATCCACATGCTGAAAAGCTCAGACACTCAAAAACTGTGAGAGAGAGCAAGAGATGCCTCAGGATTTAAATATACATGCCGCAGCGTTAAATCCCCGGGGATAGTGTAAAGAATCCAAAAGTGCTCGGATAAACAAAAATGATTGAGCGTGTCTGCAAATGCACCCACATTTTAAATCCTCATCGTATTAAAGATGATGTTACGTAGCTCCCAAAGCATGTGTTTAATATTCATGAAGTGCTCAACACCTTGGGAGCTCCGCACAATCTAGAGTAAAAAGAAATATTGTTATGAAGCCTGGTAAACAGAGCATTGAAGAAAGAGTGGAAAACCCCCATTTATCACACACCCACTGTCATTTCCTCATCCTTTTTAAACTAGCAGCATGAGCTGCAATAGAGTTCAAGAAGCCAGGGGATAATGGACTAAGGTGATTTCCATGGACAAAAAAGTCAAAATGGCAATAACCACCAAGGATGGTCAGACACATGGACTGTCATTCTAATATGTAAAATAAAGGCACGTTTTTCATCCAGTGAAAAACTAAACACAGTCCTTTGATTGTGATGTTATTACATTGACAAAATCAGTCAACCTAGAGATTTAAACACCTGACAAAAGCTTCAAAGCCACATTTACCAGGATTTTTTTATTTTTGCCTTGATGACGCACACGCAGACACAACTGGAAAACAATAATGCTATTCTTTTATGGCTGGCAAAGATAAAGACCTAAACACCACACAGCAGAAGCAAGATAAGAACTAAGAGGGCAGACAGCTGTCTTGAATCTGTTTGATCTGATTGACACGGCTGGGAGGAACCTGTGGAAAAGGCTGCGCTGAGGAGCACGCTAACAAAGCCACTTTGCTTAAATGTATCACTGGCTGATTACCTTTAGAGATTATATATACTTGTAGTGACTCAGGAGTTATCTAAAAGTGATGTAACACCATATTTGAATGTTGGTAAAGTGCCTGGCACTGATGCGTTATATTTCTGTAACAGAAAGGAAAGCTGGGGAACTTACATTTAGGAATTTCCTGTTCCTGTACAACAGCTGATGTACAATATTCAGTTTTATTGATTGTTTCAACTTTACTGGCACAGTATCAATGAGTAGGTGGAACTAGAATATGAGATGGAGTCAGGACAAATCAATCAAAGTGAGATGGAACTACTGTCTTTTTGTGCTTATTCTTTTAAAAATGAAAATGTGAAAGCAATTTACCTGGCAGTTGTGCAAATTGCTGTACTTTTTCCTTCATAAATATCTATCCACATAAGAAAGGCGTAAAGGTAATTTTCTTTTGAAGGTAACTACAAAAAAGCAAGCATTTAAATATAATTAATGGTCTGAACATAATTAAATTTATCCCATTGAGAGCAAGTATTGTGCATTACAATCTCTGTTGATTATGATAGTTTGCTCATAAGGAGAAACAGGCTCCCTTTCTAAAAGCAGCAGGTAAAAAAGAAGGAACTGAATGTGTCAAAGTGAAGTGAATAAATAATGGATGTCATGACGCTTCTGTGGAAGCTGTTGGCTTTGAAATCCACTCCCTGGTTGAGTCACACTCCCAGTTCGCTCCCTTCATTTTACATTTAACGGGCCCATCATCTCAAACGCGCGCACAGACACAAGCACACAAGCACACACAGGCATTTTCTCCTCATCTCTAGCTGGGGCTGTCTGAGGCAGTTAGTGCTAGAGAGGTGCTGATCTCACAGCTACCAGGCAGGTGTTGTGTCCATCTTAGAGGCTCACGTCTGCATACATCAGCTTCAATTTCACCCTCGGTTCTCGGGGCTTGTGAGCCAAGCTTACAGACCAGAAGGCACCATCAGCCAAGAGCAAGAATAAATAGCTATATGAGCCTCTTTCGACCAGCTGGTGCATTGTGAAAATGGCAGGGTTTCTCAAAGACCTCTAAGGTTAACTGGTTTTCTTTTGTAGCGGCAAAATTATATCTAAGCTCCTTAAATGGTGCTGTCTGCTCATGCTCATATTTCGAGGGAAAAGGGCTTTAAGCTGTGGATGTCCCAAATGTCTTAACAGCAAATAAATCATTTTCCAGTATTACTGACACCAGGAGATGACAGAAGGTGCCTTGGTATTAAATACCTCATTAAAGTTGAAGCAGACGAAATTGATTTTACGTCCCCACATGACTCTATTACAACTCATACAATAAGGAGTGATCAAAAATAACAGTTTAAATGTGCTCAAACTTTAATTTAAAGAAAAATATTCCACCCTCTGCAGAAAATTTAAAATGCATGCTGTGAGCTCCACGTGTCAGGCTCTCGCGCAGATGGATCAAAGTAAGAGGGATAAAGGGCTCCCTTGCCTTTGATAATAATTAATTACACACTCGAGCAAAAACAAATGCATATGCATGTGTGACGCTAAATGTGAAGGGATTATACCTCTCAGAGTAATGCAGTGGCCTCTTAGCACCATATCGTAATTTTCTTACTTTGCATTGTGCGCTTGTTTGTTGCTGAATCAAGTAAAATAAGAGCAGAATTGACTTTTTGGAGCAGATGGAGGATGTCCTCTTAATATGAAAAGCCCTGTGAAATATTAAAAGCGTTCGTGTCTTCAGCATGAAGGGGTGCATTTCTTGCTATTTCTGTTATTGTTAAAAAAAAAAAGGTAGCCTATATCATTGAAAACAGAACAGAATGTTCTTGTCTCTATGTCTCCAATATCAGAGCGTCGTCCTTCAGCTCTAATGTGACTCATCTGGCTGTCAAACTGGGAAGGAAAGAAGACTGGCTAAAGGCCACTTGTCTCTTCACTGAGCCCAGACTGCGTTTGTTCTGTCAGCCCTGGACAGCTCAACACAGGCTCACATGCCACCTCTGTGTCATGTGTAGGTCAATCTAAAAGCACAGTCAGAAACACTGACATGATCACTAATGCAGACCATACGAACACAAAAATATTACAGAAAAATATTACAAAAACGTAGTTTCTTTGCAGTTTTCTGAGACAGTTAATAGCATGCTAGCTGGCATCACCCAGCTAGTAACAAAGCCTGTATACAAGCTTGTATGCAGAGTGTTTTATCAGTGTAAACAGTGATCAAACATTACTCTTAGTGCATAAAGGAAACACTTATAGCATTTTTTAAAGCACCATTAATGTTAACGCCCTCCTAACTTGGACGTTTCTCAAAGTGGAACTACTTTTATTCCTTTAACTTCAAGGGTTAGCAAGGATACCCAGTTTAAAAACACACCAAACACCCTCAGCATACATAAAACACTTAGCATAAAACAATTAAATCCCACCTTTTCAACCGCCACGTTAAATATACATTAATGTGTTTACTGAGGGCAATTATCTAACCTGTGTAGATGAAATGAGTGAGGAGGGTGTCCAAAAATGGGGGTGTGGGATAAACTTAAAACGACAGTAAGGGCTCTGTCAGATCCCTCCGCCTAATTGACTGTCCCGGTGTGAGCCGCCTCACCTGTTTACACGCTGCTTCTCCCTCCGCCCGCGCTGGCCGCATCATCTCCTCCCTCTCACAGCCGAGCGGGTCTCCGAGTCTCTGTCCTCCAGCTCCAGCTGTATGTCTGCAAGGGCTGCTCTGCGCCGGTGGGGATATATCGTTACCGATGCTCTCCATCTAACGTGAAAATTTCATACAACTGTTTTGAATACCGGCCGAAGCAATGGGAGCTTTCGGAGTGATAATGGGGCTTTTACAGTACGCGGGACTTTACATTCAACTTAACGCAGCTCTCAACGACGGACACGGAGAGGTGGATAATCACATCTCTGGGAACGGTAAGTTGTGTTAATGCGTGTGTTTGTTGGAGTGGGAGAGTGACGCTCTCATTGCATTGACTCGTAAGTGTTTGGGTGGGGTTTAGTGAACAACAACGTTTGATGTCAGTGATTAGTTCATATACATTACGGATGGGGTGTGTGGGGCTAAATTAAACGATGAGTTGTGCACTTTCATCATGTTTTATTGTGTTTACACCAACGTGCTCGACCATGTTTGAGCATTTTAATATCCCTGTATATGAAACTTGTTTTTCATTACTCATTAAAAGCACAAACACACACACACACACACACACACACACACACACACACACACACACACACACACACACACACACTTAGGTTAACAACAAGCAGGGGCAGGACAAAGGCTTTTGAAGCCAGGCAGGTGTTTCATCATAATGTCTTCTTACTAAAGTGTCTTCAAAATGTTTGTGTGTATAATTATTGTAGCACACACAAACACACACTCACAAAATAGATGCTGCAACTTTGGTAAATGTTTACATATCCTTAAATGTCAGCGGAAAATAAACATTTTTTAATGTTTTTTTTTAATATCAGAGAAAATGTGAGACTAGTATAAACTGTAATAAAGTCAGTCATCTTTCATTTCTTCATTTCTTAACCATGCATTGCTCTTTGGTCTGACAAGTACATTTTTTTTGTTAAATTTTACTTTACACATAACTGACTCAGGTCTTTCCCCAAGGCACAACACCCCCAACCAAACGTCTTGTTTTTAGTAATTTCATACAGTATCCCTAATTATTTTAAGTAATGTCTTTTTTCCCAAGTCAATAGGTGATGGTAGAGACAGAGGGACAGAAAATGTGAGGAGAGATTGGATGGGATGGTGCAGTGTAGGGCACCCTTCGAAAATCAGTTTTGCAGTGAGATGGTAGCCTGCCCATTACTGGGACCACTACAGTGGTGTATTAATGTTTCATTTTAAGACAGTTTAGAAAATCTGTGTCTCTGAAAACTTTATTTTGAGTTGTATTTCATCAAAAAGTATAAAATAATGCTAATTAATATTGCTAAACAAGAATTGTAGAGTTATGAAAAAGTAGATATGAATTACAAATCCAATCACTGTGTGAGCTGTTCAAATTGACAAGGCTTACCAGAGTAGTTCAACATACGGAAAATTAAACCCAGGGTGGACTGAAGATTTAGTCTGATGTACAACAAAATAAAATCTAACACTATAAAGTAAAACACAAATGCAAAAGGATGTGCACATTATGTGTTTTAAAGGACAAAATACAGCTTTAGTATTCACCCAGAGGAGAATGAAGTTCTTGTACTGTGCTGTGTGCATTTTATGGATGTGGGTAGAGGCTTGAGATGCCCTGTTATTCAAGTAACTTGCCATATTTCATACTTAGAACTGGCTAAAAAATTGTAAGTTTGCAGTCGTCCGGTTGTCCTTCTAGGTTGGTATTTCACAGAATAACACATGACTTATTGTAGTTTCACTGGGATTGCTGTACTGTACCTGTGCTAACATAAAAATGGTATGTAAAAGCCTACATTAAAATTCCCTTCCCTTTAGATAAGTGTCTACCCTTGCACCGTCAACAGCAGGATCTGTTGGGCAACGATAAAACCTACTTCAGACTGAAACATTTAATGTTTACCTGCACGTTTGAATGCATATTTTCAGGTCATAGTCACTGAAACCACTGTTTCATTATTTGTTATATTTTATTTTACCAGCTCTAATAATTTATTTGAATGTGAAAAACAACTGATTTCGTTTTCTGTGGTTCATACATTGTGAAATTTTGAACAGAATTATCATTTATAGCTAATAGCAATCTCACCTTTCTCCTGCACCTCCTAACCTTACTGTTACATAATTAAATTGCGTGGTTTGCCTTCAGCTTGCTGTGTTTAGCATTTTAGCTTTGACTTGACAAACTATAAATTCTGCAGCGGCGTCACAAGGATGGACTGTACTGGACAGGTTAGAAAATCAGTAGCATTTTTCCCAAAGGAAGCAAATTAAAATCGACTGTAGTGTTGCCATTAATACTGTTTCCCAGGCAAAAAGAAGAAGGAACGCCTCCGTGTGTTTAACAAGAATAAAAAACTATGTTGAGAAAACAACCTAGAAGCTTTCTACTGTCATATTTGTACAACATCAGCTTCACCACCAGAAAACAGAGTTGTACTATCCTTTGTGGTTAGATAAGATTTTTTTTTTCCTTTCTTTGTAATCAGACTCTTTGATAAATGGCTCAAGCAGAGGGAAGCCGAGCCTTCATGCAGAGCAGAGAGGCTGGATGCACAGTTCTGGAGAGTGCTTGTTAGATTTAGCCCTGACTCATTTGTTTCAGATAAGTGCATCTGGCCCTTGCACCCCAGTTTCCACTTGAGCTGAAGTGTAGATTGAATCACCTACAACGCAAAATTATATGTTCTGTCTGAAGACAAACACGTTCAATGGATCAGTAGCTTCACCCCATTGTTTGCCACATGCATCAGAATAAGACTCTTACCTGCCATAAGTACTTGAAGGTCAAGTGTCAGCAGTAAGGAAAGCGACAGAAGCTGTAATAAGTGATGTTATGCATGGGGGAGGTCTCGGGGGTAACTTATAACAGAAAGTGATGATAATGATGATGGGAGACATGTTGGAAGCCTTTCAATTTTAGCATAAGATGTTGCAGTGTTAGTGTTCTTTGGCAATGCTCATCCTGCTCTGTGAGTGCACTACCTTCACAGTGTGGGGGCGTGTACCAATTCATTAGGCTTCCAAAGTGGCTAGGATGCTTGGTGTCCTCTTAATGAGGACAGCCAGCTCAGTCAGTTTGCATTGGCTTTTAATTTGATGGAGCTCTGACAGTGCAGGAGGTGGGGGGCAACAGATTGCACAGTCATGCTGTCACAGCAGAGGGTGCTGGTGGAGGCTTGGTAGGAAACAGAAGGGCAGTGAAACAAGAGTGTGTGTAACACAACGTGACTTGAAGTGATGACTGGTGATACAGAAATCTCCTCTGATCTGTAAGAAAAAAAATATCAATCAGTTGTCTTGATATTTCTGTGAAACCTACCTGACTTTATGGACATTCAAGTCAAACAAAAATTAAGCTTTGAACAATCGACTTTCAGTACTTGTAGCTACATTAAAATATCATATTTTATTTAATAAATTAAGACTATTAATAAAAATTTAAATATAACAAAGAATTTCTCGTGGAAAAAAAAGCAGTTGTGATTGTTTTAATTATAGATTCATCTGCTGCTAATTTTCCTCCAATAACCGACTGTGATTTGCCCAATTAAATGCTAACAACAGTGAAAAGGTTCATTACGATGACAAGAGATTGATCATTTTACCTGATGCCTTTGGCATATCGTTAGCTTCATAGCATAAGTGCCTAAGTCATTTTTTTGTGTTTTCGGAAAACAAGAAAAAACTAATTTTCTAAATATCACATGCATATTTTTAATTGATATTTTCAATTTGACCAAAAAATGACTTAGGCACTTATGCTATGAAGCTAACGATATGAAAAATTGTCTGTGAAGTAGGTGATGTTCGTAACACTGAACAACACTTGAGGAGGAATTACGAGAGTTCAGAAAAGCTCCGTTTTCAACAACATTAAGCAGTGAACAGTTGTCATTATCTTAACTGGTGTGTATATTAATATGAGCTGCTTCACTATTAGCAATTACTCGACAGCCACAAATCCAGCCACAGGGGGTCACCAGCTAGTGCATTCCCAGAGCTGGTCCCAAGCCTTGATTATTGGGAGTGTTGCATCAGGCAGTGCATCCAGTGCTTTGCCAAATGAAACATGCATCCACAGTGCCGACACCTGTGGAAACATTTTTTGGTACTATTTTAGGTCATCTTAAAATATTTGACGTGTATATTTTAAGAACCAAAATGAACAAAATACTTCTATTTTATATTTAAATACTTCTCTTCATTGGCTAACTATTATGTCTTGAATTGGTTTTATAATTTTATTGTTGACTGGCACCAGTGTATATTTCCGATCTCCTGAAATTGTACACTCCTGGTCTAACCTGAGGTCCTCAGCGAAGGCTAGTTACCCCACAATTTCCCTGAGAAGACCTGAATGGCTCACTTTTGTCTTTTAAATCTCTTAAAGACGCATTTTCATAAGTAGGCTTTCTCTGATCCTCCATTCTGAGTTATTTCTATGTTGTCCTTTGTAATTGCTTTATCACCTTCTGCTAGGGATTTTTAATTTATTTTATATTTGCTTTTAATTTACTTGTTTTTTAATTTTAATTGTCTTCATTCATCGCTTTTAATCTCCCTGTGCTGCCTGTATTGTTATACCTAATGTTTCATCTTTATCTCCTCTTAAATGTTTTATATGCTGTTTATTTCCTGTCTTGTCTCGTGAAGTACTTCCTAATGTTGTTTTTTAAAGGTGCTATATTAATAAAGTTTTAGTATTATTATTATTATTACCAGCAAAAATCTGTGCTGCAGACAGTTATTCTTTGCTTTGCTCATGCATTACAACACAGACATGAATGTAAATTTGTCATGTTATTCTTTTTTATGTTCGTTATATCACTGTATCTAGTCAGACGGCCAAAACAGCTGTTCATAAACACCAAACAAAAAATACATGTTTTTCTTCTTCTTTGCAAGCTATATATTAAGACAACTGAATCACATTATTAGCTTGATCATTTTAATGAACACTTATTTACAGTGTTACCCCAATATGCACCTGCAAAATGTATTTGCATCCAGCCACGTACACGTAATGTTGGCATTGATTTTGAGAACAGCTACTACACATAATATATCATTTGTAAGGATTTGAGTGCTATAAAAATCATTTGTGTGTAGGAGCAGTTTGGGAACAGGCATGCATCGTTATAGTAAGATGATGATGATGATAATTATTTACTATTCTTATTATTAATAATACATTTAAAGCTTGCAATTATCAGTCAACTTAAACTAGTATTATCACTGATGTTATTCTTTCCATCGTTCTAATCCTTATTTTTTTTAAAAAGGGCTCTTAATTTTTTGGGATTTTTTTTTTGTCCCTGTTCTATCAAGTATTTTCCTGGGTTGCTTTAAATATTAGTATTGTGACAATCCCAGTGTACCAAAGTGCACATTCAAGTTTGATGTTTTGTTTTTTTTTTGATAAAGAGGGTTCAGAAAATATAGTACAATAGTGAATATTCTACTTTAACAAGCTCTGTGTGTTATGATTCAGATATTAAACAGATTATTATATGTCTACTTTCAATTCAAGAAAAGGTAACGTGAAAATGTAGCAGCTTAATTCAATGTCCTGTTTAGTTCATTGAAACTGTGTAGACAGGACATGCCAAGCAAGGGCTCCTGCACTCTACTCAAGGAAAACACAGACACCGTTACTTAAAGGCTCTCAAGGGCGACATAGAAGAAAGGAACATAATGTTGTCTTTCATTACTGTGGACTCCAGATGGAGTACGGTGAGCAATCTCGAAAATGCCTCAGAGCCCTGGTATGTGTTGTCAACAATACGTGATACTTCATGTAGCCACATACTGGGAGGAAACGCAGAAATAGCCTCCGTGTCTCGCGTCCCAAGGGCTATGAAAAATTCAGTCCGTAAGCCCGGTGTATCAGTGGCAAAAGGTGGACAGCTGCTTGCTTGGATCCCGGCTCCATTCTTATTTCATTATTTTTAACTTCCACCTTGAATTCAGGCTGAAGGTCTCGCAGTAAATGATAATTTCCCAAAGGACATACCTTTCTGTTTGCCCCAGAGCTGATTCTGGACCAAATACAGCTTTATTGACTTTCTGGCAATTTTTTTGTTTATCAGTATAATTATTTCCCACACTTTGTTATTTGCTGTCACTTGTACTGTAACTGTTGTACAGAAATCTCTTGACGTAATATCCTAGGTGATCCTAATATTTATTTTATATATGTATACAGGTTTAAGAAAAGTAGCTATTGACTACTTAAAAGATGTTTTGAAAGTGCGATAATCTCTAAAGGTTGTCTTGTATTCATCGATCTAACAGAACTCTCAGTAGGCGTTTTTTGTATGCAGGATTAAAGCTTTCTAAGATCAAGATAAATATCTGTATCTGCAGCAGGTCTCTTTATTGCTGCAGCTTCTTGTTGTTTCACCCACGATTCCCTCGGGGCTTCCCTGATTATTAAACCCATTCATCAAATTAGTGAAATCCCTTCTCTCAGGGGGTTTCTGTTCACGGGCTATTTACATTCACCTTGGTCGAAGTTATGTTGTTTATCTGGGTTTTTGTGTCTTGGTATTTACAGCTTTTTCTTCTTCTTAATGATTCGTTTCTTCTCTACAGTGCCCTATAGATGTGACTCAAATGGCACCATTGAACTAATGAACCCGATTTTACTAGCTGTCCCTGTAAGGCAGCACCTTTTCAGGTGAAAAATGTTTGCACTTAACTTAGAAAAGGATTTCTACAATTCCTCCAGCTACCAGGCATCATTTCTCATATCTCTCTGTAGGACTGGACTGACACATGAAAGCAGCCCTGGAGATGGGCTCAGACGAGCCACATAACCACTGTGGTCCTTGGCCGAGTTTTCTCAACAGTCAAGTATAGCCTGCTGTCCATCATTATACTTTATCTCTCTAAATTCAGCCACACCAGTAAGGCCTCTTTAGATTGCATCAGAATCTTATTTTTGTGCTTACTTCCTGAAATACATATTTTACACTGATATTATTCTAAGATTTGCATTTAGGGTGATACAATTAGGAATTAGTATGTAAAGTCCCAGTTTAGGCACAGAGTAGGAAAGGTGAGATTGACTTGGTTTGGATATGGGAGAAATAAAGAGAGACTAAATTGATTGGGAGAAAGAAGCTGAAGAAGAAACAAGTCAAGATCAAAAGAGAAAGGCCAAAGAGGAGACTTAATCGGTGTGCTGTCAAAATGACATGCAGGTGCTTGCCGGGTTGGGAGAAATGGAAAACAGATGATCTGCTGTGGTGACCCCTAACGGGAGCAGCTGAAAAAGGACAAGACTGACATGATACACAGTGACACTGTTTTTTCAGCAGCCTGAATTGTTGATACATGGCAGGATGGATCTAAGCTTTCATATTGTTTGTGTCACTTTGTGATCCCAACATCTCAATGTTGCAGCAGAAATGCAGATTCATTGCAGCAGGCAGCATTTTTTAGTCCTCTATTGTCCAACTTTTGGCCCATCTGCTTCAAAATTCATGTCCCGTGTCCAGAAATGCTCTGGTGAATACCTTGGTTGTACCAAGTGGTTATTTTAGTTATTGGCTTCCAATTACTTCGAAGCAGCTAGCCATTCTTTAATCTCAGTCATCTACAAGGCACTTTCACCCAAGAACTGTAGCTCAATGGATATTTTCTCCTTTTTGTGTGGCGAGTGTATGGGGCAATCCCACCAGATCTGCAGTTTTTAAAATACCATGCCAGAGCCTGGTACAGACAACGACACAGTCACTTAAATCACCTCTATCCCCAACTCTGATGTTGGGTTTAAACTTCATCTTGACCAGGTCTACATCCCTAAATACAAGAAAAGGAAAAAACAACTGATTGCTGGTTTTCGTCTCTTCAAGTAACTGGCAGTGAGAGGAATATAGAATAACATCCTTTAATGGTTTCACAAAGTAAAAACAGAAGCTTTCAGGGGTGCTGACAAGCTTACACTGCAAGCCTCCTCGCTCTCTCTCTCTCTCTCTTGCTCACATAAGTACACAAGCATGGACAAGGAAAGATACGGCTGTCACACTTGCTTCTCATCCATGCTAATGAGGCGCCTGTAATTTAGTCATCCTCATACGGCTCAAGCTGCTCCACAACAGGGAGGGAGAGAAAGAGAGGATCGATGCATTGACCTTACACTGCCACTCATACTGGATTTATCCCTCTTGTTTTGCCTTGGACCTGAAGATGAAAAATATTTACCATTACTGGAAAAGTATGGTCTCTGTAGGGCATGAACAAAGTATTTGCCTTTGTTTATATATTTATGTCCTCCACTGGATTGTTTTCTTTCATTATTTCCCCCCTTTTTCATTTTTAATGAGTCTTTGGTGGCTAGAGAGCAGCTGCTCCAGTGTTCTCATGGTCTCACTTCTATCATTGCTCTCTAAGCAATAAAGTAAAAAATGGCAAGGAGGGCCCCTTTAAAAATGCATGTACTGTACTTTGCATCTTCAGACAAGCGTCCCCCTGCCTCTGCTTAAAAGATGGTTCTGACAGTACTGCCTTTATGAAAATCCATACTAAGACAAGGCCAGGCCAGACAAGCTCATTCCTTGCCAGCTATATAGCGTTATAAATGAGACAACCCAGTGTGCTTAAGATTTCCCTGGGAGTCAATATCCACTTCAGAAGTACACGCTCTCATTGTACTCTCAGCCAGTTCAGGGCCGTGAAAGTCCACGAACGGAGTCAGCTTTTGTGTTGATTTAGCATTCTACCAAGGTTATTCGATTGATTTCTGGTGATGCTTGTGTGATTAAAGTCAGGAAACAGTTGGACGTCTGCTGAGCAGGCTTGTTACGGCCTGACACTGGCACTGCGCACACCAGCAGACAGTTTGTTTGTCAACAAGTCATGTTTCACAGGCAGGGCTGAGAAGAGCTCCTGCATAGCTAACAGGAATGCAATTTGACAACTGTCAGATGGACAGTCAAACCCTGACAAAGGGCCTGAGTTTATCGAATAGCAAACACTGGATATTGCTTATACTTTTGTCAACAATCATTTAAGTGAGAATGAAGGAAATGTACACGTAATACAGGTGAAATATTCTCATTTATTGTGGTGAATTCCCTCTGTCTGCAAAGTTCATGATCTCTGTGACTCGTGTCTTTCTTGATGTGAAATTTTCCCCTCATACATTTGATCATCAGGCCTGCAGTCACAACAATTAAGGTTCATCATAAATTTTGAACATAAAGCAGAATGCGCACAATTGAGTTGCTGAGTCGGTTGTGAAATCTAATTTTCACCCAGATGCTTTTTTTTGTCCTTTGATTTAATTTTTTTCTTGAGATTGGTGTGTAAAGTCAAATCTGTAAAAGCTGAATTCTGTGTTTCCAGTCCTTGCATTAAAAAAATGAAATTTCACTTACAAAAGTATAGAAAAATGTCTTTATTCTCTGTAACTTATGGACTTAAAAAAATGGTGATGTGGAAAAAGACTGACTGCACATACTCAGAAAGTGTCAGTATGTCAAAATCAAGTAAAAAAGCTCTTTGTTAGAAAATGAAGAAACACTATCCATTAGTTCGTTGTGAAATTGGGGGAAGCATAATTATAACTCAGTAGTTAATGTAGATTTAATGTAGCAGCATAGAGGATTATATGCAAATAGACTGCACTCTCTCTTGTTTGAAACATTGTTGCTATGATACACCACCACAGCTGTACAGGTGTAATGTGTTTAAGTACACTGACAATGTGTGGACATGCATTGTTGAGTTGTGGCTCCTGTGTAAGCAGGGCACAGAGAGTTTACATATATGTGTTTACATATATCATTAAACTATAGCAGACTACATGGTCAAATATTAGAATGAACAGATCATAAAATCATCAGTATAACATCTGTCATTCTGTCTTCCTCTTTAGAAAAAGGTACGACGGTCAGCCTCACTTATGCGTCTTTGTCTCTCCTTCACGTAATCTTTGGTGCGGTGTAATAAGCAGTTGTCAAGGATTAATGCCACATTCATAGATAATCTTGAATACCATATGTCTTCAATAATCCTCATTAGGAATTGACAGTTTGTCCAGTGAAAATCTAGAGGACTCTTAAATTGAAATGGATAAAGAAATGTTGAGTGTGTATAAAAATGTAATGCAGTAACAGAGTGGATGATGAGATTCATCCATCTAACCATCCTGCATATCCAGTTTAATGTGACGTGAGGGCTGGAGTCTATCCCAGCTGTCATAGGATGAGAAGCGTGGTATGCCCTGCACAAGAATTTATAGATATTTATATACACCTTTTGTGTGAAACACATTTAGCTATGTTTGAAATTCACCTGGATTAAATGCCAGTTATGCGATTTCCTCACTTAGAGAACACAAAAGCACTATACCTGCATGGACCACATATATAAAAATGGTATACAAGTAAATGTATTTGATTTATATGTACACTATAATATTTATATATATTGTAGCACCAAACCAAAGTGTATTGTATTTAAAATCAATACTGCATATTGAGTTTATATTGGTGATAACGCCTGAATCTATGACCAATAGTTGTAATTCTTAGGCTGTTTGCTCAACAAACCCTCGAGAAAAGCTACCTTGAAACATCTCATACATTATAGTGTAGGATCACTGATTAGAAGCCAGAATTACTCTCACCTTTCTCACGAGGTTCGAGTGGTAACTGAAGGATACTACTTAATTCAGAAATTATCTTTCTCGAAAGAGTGCCTGGGCTCATCCTTAGAGGTTATGTGAGGACCTTGATCGTTTGGGAGGGGCTTTGCGGACAGCTGCTACTCCTCTGCTCTGAAAAGAGCCAGGTGAGGTAGCTTGAGGATCTCACCCGGATGCCTGCTGGATGTCTCCTAAATGAGGTGTTCCAGGCATAGGAGGAAGTCCTGGGCTAGACAAGACATTACATCTGTTGGTTGGTTGGTTTGGCCAGGGCAGAGTGAGGTCTGGACATATATGCATATATGAGACGGCTACCCTTGCAACCTGAACCTGGATAAGTAGCAGAAAATGGATGGATGAAAGGATGATATTTTTCTGTTATTTTGCCAGGAGATAATGTGAGAAATTACTGATTTTTGTTTGTTTTTTTTTATTTCCATTTGTCATTTTCCTCTCGTCTATCTAGTAAAGGATTTCTTACTTTATCCTTTCATCTTTTCTGAATTGTTGTGATTCTCTGGGCAATTTGCGTGTGTGTGTGTGTGTGTGTGTGTGTGTGTGTGTGTGTGGCCTGTGTAAAGACAACGCTTGTGGATGTTAAATGCTGCAGGATGATTTAGAAGCCACTCTGCTTGTTATTCTTTTGGGTTGGGGGATCTGGGATTTTGTTGTATTGGGAACACGTGTGCATTGAAACATGCAGCAGAAACACGTAGCTGAACGTGGTCAACTTGTGGCAAAGAAATAATGCGTTGCACCTTTTTAACATGTGTTTCAATTCTACATAGCTACATTCAGACAGAGACACACACACACACTATGCTGAATTGAAGCCACACAGCGAGTTACACACAGGGTAATTCTCCCAGGATGCTGAACACCTGCCAAAGCCAGTGGGCAAGGCTCCAGGAGATGTAGTGAGCTACTCTTGAGACTGTTGGAAGAATCTCTTTATGCCAGACACCAGAACGCCAGCAGACACATATTGCCCACTCAGCGAGCGGAAAGTGCAAAGGGGAACCGAATAAAAGGAGGAATGAAAGTGAGAAAGGATACTTAATAGGTAGAAAGTAAAAATGAAAGGGTAATAGGAACAGGGAGATAGGAGAGTAAAGATGCTATTGTTTTCAACAATTGGGGGTAGACTTTTAAGAAAGATGTCGGTGGGCTAGTGAGAGAGACAAGCAGAGAGAAGGCAAAGGATTTAAAAGAAAAGAAAGAGGTTAAAAATTGAAGGAAAAAATCTTACCTTTACAGATTCAGGGTCTTATTGGCTGGCAGGGGAAGTGGAAAAGTGCAGGAATTACCTTGCAGGTATAAGCCTGTGCTGCTACTGTAGCTCTGGACGTGAGGACTACCCATGCAGCTTTCTCCTTGACTTGACTTTGACATCGGATGCTGTGGCTTCAAATGGCTGTGGACACTCAGAACTGGTCATTTTTCAAGAGTTCTCCTTTATTCTCTATTTTGATTTTAATTTTAAAGAACTGTTTCAATAAAAGGTTTTATCCAATGTAACCAGTTAGACTGTTAAAGCCAACACCAGTTCAGCATGAGTCTGATTGAAAGCTGACCTAAATATGTGTGCTACTGTTTTGAGACTGTGACTGGCTAATCATTAACTATTATTTAGATTAAAAGAAAAAAAGTATTATTTTTAGCATTTTTATGTAATCCTTTCACAATCAGTAGATGAGCAAACCAAGATACATCATTAAAAACCACGTGAGATATGTTTGACCCAGACAACAAAGTAAAGCTAGTTTTCTGCTACAAGCCTGACACGGAACCTGACGTATTAGCAAGAGGTCCCTTTACTACGGCTTGGAGCCGCGGACCTGTTTTATATACACACGGAATAGCTTTCTATACGAGATCGCTGCAAAAAGTGCAGCCTTACCTAATGTCAAGTAATCCAAAGTATTCAGAATACGTTTCTCTCACTGAGTAACGTTTTGGAATACGTTACAAAATACATTTTGGGGCATGTAATCTGTAATCTGTAGTGGAATACATTTTAAAAGTAACCTTCGTAAACACTGTCTGTGGGGCCCTGCTGTATCCCAGAATGCTAAGCATACATGGCTACAGGAAGGTGTTTCGGGCAAACTTCCCTGGTAGTTGGGTCAGATTGTGGTTGAATCATGTTCACTCTGTAAATGACCTGCGAGTGTTGTGGTTGTGTGTCCACACCAAAGGGGAAAACTAACCAGAGTTCAATTAAAACAGACTAAACACCACAAAATACACAAAATACAATGGTGTATCTAGGATGTTACAAAGTTGTTTACTTCAGCTAATATGTTACTCATGCTCATTCAGTAATGTTATCATGCCGTGTCATGTAATAGAAGCGTTCCAAATTTCACAGCTTATGCTCTTCAGCAAAGACTTAAAATCTTGAAGATGTAAAAGTGTTTACGTGTTAATTAGACATAAACACGGGCGACCGTAGTTCAGGGGGTTGGGAAGCTCATCTTGTAACCGGAAGGTTGCTGGTTCGATCCCCAGCTCTGTCTTTCTTGGTCATTGTGTCCTTGGGCAAGACACTTCACCTACAGCTTACTACTGGTGTTGGCCAGAGGGGCCGATGGTGCAATATGGCAGCCTCGCTTCTGTCAGTCTGCCCCAGGGCAGCTGTGGCTACAACTGTAGCTTGCTTCCACCAGAGAGTGAATGAACTGTAAACTGTTATTATTAATTACTTGGGACACTTACCTTTTTATTACATTTTGGTTCCATTGGCCTTTGCAGTGTTCTCTGTTGGATCATCTCCCCAAGTGCTTTTAACAGAAGGGTTTTGATACTCCTGTATTGGTCAATTAATAATTTATTATGTTGAAACATTTTATTTTTTAAAGATATTTCATACCTTCCTTTTTGTGCTTACTTGCTTTGTGTTTCTTACTTTCTACAGTATGTCGCACACAAACAGCCTTTTTTTTTCCCCGCAGTAGTGCAGTCTGTTCCAAGTGACAGATGCTGCAGTGCTGTGCCGCTGGCTGTTGATACTGTGTCTGGAGGACAGAAAAGTGTGAGAACCTGCATTGAGTAAGAAAACCCAGATGATTGAAATGCCACCCTTGGTTGTTTTGCTCCTATATTTTGTGCGTGACGTACTTCTCTGCCTTCCCCGGCTTCAGGTGTAGCACCATATGTTGAAAGCGCAATATAACAAGACATTGTTATTAGTTTTGCCTGACATCTGTGCTCTTCGTCAGAGATCTGAGAGGCAAGATTGCCACTGCTGAATAATGAGACGTATACTCTTACAGAGTGCTTTTCATTGCAGAGCATCATATTGTAGTATTATGAAAAGTAGCTGCGTTGGCATAAAACCATAAAGAAAATGTCTTTTCTCAGAAATGTCAATCTTTGCACCACCTTCTAGAGTGACAGTAAATAGGTTAGCTGTTCCTTTTCTCTTATTATTTGTTTAGTCTTATTAAAGCTGAATGAATAGAATATGTAGATGTAGATGTCTCTAATTTCTGTAACTACTCTAACTTCATGCCTTGGCTGTAATATTTATTTATTTATTTTGCCAGACGTTATCGGCCTTGTCATGTTACAATTTTCTGGAATGTTTCACTTTATAACAGTCGTCACAAGTTCTCCCAGGTGCTATTTCTGAATGTCTTGATCTGTTCAAAATGAACAATTATTGTGGTTTCCTAGCAAGAAAGCCACGCACCATCAGGTTACAGTTAATCTTTGTACCTGCTGTGATTACAGTCTGCACTGGCAGTGTAGGGGTAGTTAGCGCAACGGGAAATTGTCTCAGCAGATGCAACTTACTGTGCAGAAAAATCTGAAGAAAATGTGCACATTTACAGTTTTTGTTTCCTTTTGCTTATCATAGATCTGCACTTCCTATTGTTTTTCTGTTTAGCTGTCTGTGCACATCTGATCTGCCCTGAAATGTTCTATAAAGTCTGGCAGTTTAAAATAAAAGACACTCATGTCTGTAAAATGTTTCTTTTCTTATGGGGACATTTTACTTTTGCATTACAATGAAAGTGTCTGATTGAAAATGTCAGGAGATAGAATTTGCTGTTGTCTAGTGAATCTTTTGTTAAGACTGTTATTTCTGCAATCCACAGTGACATTTCAACCTGAGCTAGGAACTTATGGTTTATTCATAGTTTCTCTTTCATCATGTCATCATGTTTTGTATTGTTGTACTGTTTGTATTTTTAAACCTTGAACCTTTTGCATGTTCTCTGTTTTAACACGAAATATTGCGCAACACATACATTAGAAAGTGCGGTTTCTGCCCTTTTATCTGCCGGCATCTTAACTGTTAGATTGTTAGGCTGTGATGAAACGTAGACAGTAGAGAAATATTTGGTTGTTTGGTGACTGAAGTGTTATTTTTTTTAGCATAAATAAAGTGTATTGTAGTGTAACTTAAGTACTTTAATGTTAAAGTGATTTCTTTCAGGAGATCTCTCAAAAGCTTAAAGGAAATGTGTCTATATGTATGATTTTGGTCTGCCAATGTAAAAGCAGTTTTTATCTGAGCAAATACTGACAGCAGGATGTTAGGACCTTTTGGAAACGTCCTATTGAATGTGTTGCATTCACAGCAGTGGTTGAAGGGAGGGCAGTATAGAGAAAATCACTTGGGGGCCATGCAACACAATATTATCTGTGGCTGTGTTAGACACAATACAAGCTATTTTACCAATATGTTTGGTGTTGAGATAAGACATCCAAGGCTACGAAGCTACCCATACACTAATACATTAGTCCTGCAAGAAACCAGTCTTTGTAAGGATTGCAATGCATTTTTTTCAGTCCAGACGTCTTTAAATCAAACTGAAAAGTCTCCAAAACTATTGAATTGCTATGGCATTTAAAGTATTAATTCTGGTAAAGCAAAAGTGAGGTGCTGAATGCCAGTAAAACTGTTGAACATTAGCATAAAGTCTCTGTTATTGTAATTTTTTCGATTGTCATTTTTGAATATGAGCGTTGAAGTCAGAACTGCTCTGTGCCAAAGAACAGCCTCTCGACACAGCTTCATTAGAAGTAAACTCCCTTAGGTGACCAAAACTGTTGTGCGTTGTTGCTACACAGGGCTCTGCTGGCTGTTGTCTGCAAGTTGCCGCTGCGGATTGTCACCAGGGGGCAGTGTTAAAATATTTGGAAAAACTAGTAATGTTTGTGGCTCTTGTTTGTGTTTGTGCTGGTCCTTTAGCTTCGCCCCAGTTGCAGAGAAGACAGAACTCCTAACACATAAAGAGCTTTTTTTTGTAGTAAAATGAGCATTAAACAATGAAAATTCTCCGTTTCTCACGTAAGCCTTTGCTTTTCTTGCTTCTCTCTGCAGTGAGCTCTTTCCTCTTTAAGTGACCATTTAAACCTCAGGTTTCTACTTACTCATAGCATCATTACTGGCAGAACACATGCTTTTCATTTATTTGTTATATATATAGCTATTTTTCTAGAGTCTTTTTAAAGTGTATCAGATATCGAGATATTGT
Organism: Haplochromis burtoni; assembly: GCF_018398535.1. Classification (NCBI taxonomy): domain Eukaryota; kingdom Metazoa; phylum Chordata; class Actinopteri; order Cichliformes; family Cichlidae; genus Haplochromis; species Haplochromis burtoni. Next base: position 1,027,616 of record NW_024582393.1, read on the forward strand.
GTCCCTATGAAAAAATGTTACAATTGTATGTAAATTGAATGCATAGTTGGGGGAAATGGATAAAAAAAAAGTGTTCAAACAAGATTACACTGTTGCACATTTGCATGCAGACCAGATAACTTAGTCACAAAGTGTCCGGTGTCTATCCTACTTTTCTGCCTTTTTCTCTTTTGGTCCCGGAGAGTCTCAAAACTACAGCAGGTCTCCTCCTGACAAATGAGGCCACTGCCTGGCTGCACCGCAGCAGTGCAAGGGCACAGAGGCTTTAGGAGTCTGTCCAGTGGCACTAAAGCCTCTCTCTGCTTGCCTATTCTCAGCTTTTTCCCCCCATCAAGCCTACTTTTCATCTTTGCAGAAAGCAGAGTGAATATCAGTTTCAAATAATAAAAACTCCTCTCTTACTCACTTTTCTGAAAGATTGTTATTTTCTCAATAAGACTTAAAATATTACCTGATAGTCTATATGGCTTTTGTCCTTATCGCTCTTCAAAGAGCGATGGGTTTTTCAGTGCCTTTCCTTTTGTTTTACAGTTTTGCCAGGTGATGGCAGAAACCAAAACAGAGCTACAGGAAGAGTGAATGTTGAACTGTACATTTACATTTGATCAATACACATCACCTGTGATGCTTTATGTGCATTATACTTTTACTCTGGAGCATATTAATTATATTCTAATTTTAATGGCCAATGCGCTGCCAGCACAACATTGAGCTGACTGAAATTAGATTACATTTCATGGTATGTAACCTCAAAATTGCATTGGTATTGATTTAATTTCTAAAGCTGCATAAATCTAATTTTGTGTTACACTGACTGGGTTCAGTATGTTTTTGTCTGCTCAGACCTTATACACATTACTGTGTATAAGGTCTGAGTAATGTAGTAACTTCTAATAAGTCAAAGTTTTCAAATTAATGAATTTTATTTAATTGAAATTATCAGTCATTGATAATGACATCCGAGTTCTTAAAATCCATCACTGCTGCAGTCGGGCTTCATTTGTCACATCTCAGACGTGTGTGGGCTTGTGATGCAAAAGGTAGTCCCTAATTATTGTCTCCACAGCCTTTAGGTAGGTCAGCTTTACCTATAATATAATCAGTTTTATTAATGCACTCAAAACAACTGAAAAGCACACTGATACCTGAAGAAAAGCTAATTGAATTGTCAGTTTGCTGCATTGATTGCTTTTACTTTAGCCCAAACATAAGAGAGCATGATCCCTCTTCTGTATTTTTTCCTTGTCAGTTTAGAGCAGCTATAACCAGCTGAAAATATTTCACTTCTACACTCTTTTTTTTTTAGTATTCCTTGGTTAACTAACTGGTTTAATTTATTTAGTATTCAACTTTTTGCTGTGTATGTGTTTTATTTTGTTTCATTTTTAGATTTCTATTTGTGCCTCACATTTGTTTCTATGAGCATCCCAAGCAAACTGAGACAAATTCAGGAACTGATTGATTACCACCAACCTGATCACGACTGTTATCATCCTGCAGTGCAAACAGACCTACGGTATAAAATCATTGCTTGGTTGGTTGAATACACCACTCTTCCCTGAATCCTTATTTTTATTTTTATTTAAGTTCCAACACTGTGTCCTTGGCTTACAGTTTTTCTCATGTATGAGTGTGATGCAGTAATGCCACATTGTCACAAGGCTCTTTGACAAATAATGTTTCTGTCCTTTTAAGCCCATCTCTCTCTGTCTCTGTCTCTCTGTTGCAGCACTGTTTACAGAGGTCCCACACGACATCACGACACACAGTGGTGAGGATGTAGAGATGGCCTGTTCCTTCCGTGGGGCGGGCTCTCCGTCCTACTCCCTGGAGATCCAGTGGTGGTATATCAAGGACTATAGAGAGTGGCAAGAGAAGCCTCCCTATATCACTAATAATGTAAGCAGCTGTAATGGAAGTTCCTTTATTGTATATGTACAGTGATTTCTTGATGGAGTCACCTGTAGCCCAGCGAAGGTGAAAAACTCCTGTAATACCTCAGCAAACTTAAACTTAACTCCGTCAACCATCCTATATTTAACTTTAAACAAGAAAATATTTGTTAAAAATATATATCTTAATTCCAATTACAGATGAAACAGGGCTGCTTTAGCTTAAAAGTAGTGAATTAACAGCTGAAATAGCTAGAAATTATTTCATGGCTCCAAAAAATACTAGATGGATCAAAATAGTACATATATAACTGATATTGCAACACATCCAGAACAAAGCAAAGATTATATAAATCATTTCTTGCAACCTTAATCACTGTACACTTTTTTTATTGCTGAACATCCGTTTTAACATTCACTTTTTCAGATTTTACACAGTTTCTTATGGCACGTCCACTTGGACTAAACCCAAAGCTTACTGAATATCAGTCAAAGGGAAATGCAGTGGCACAAACCCTCTTGCATGGAAACCAAGGTATAATTGCTGATTAGCATTTGCCAGCACTGGGGGAACAGGTTGACTCTCTCCCATCATGGGGGGACTCGGGCTCCCCTGTTGTGCCTCTAGACACTATAATTGGTGCTGAGAAAGAAATAGATTTTCAAAATCTCTTTCTGCTCCATGCATAATTCATACCTATGCCCAAAAGAATACCTCTGTGCCTCTGCATACCCAATCACGCAAACTCTCCTGCTCACAGGCTTACATGCTTGGCACTGTGGAGTGTGTTCTTGTGCATGCACATTTGAACACACACACACGTATAAACCTCAGCTAGACGAGAACAAGGAGAACAAGGTAAACACATCAGAAAAGCAATCCAAACAAGTAATCCTTTGCTTTAAAAGAAAAAATACTGATACATCAGTCGTGTTTGTTCCTGTTCCTCCAGTGAGATGCTGCTAAGAATGAGATCTATTTATTTTTTTTGAAAAACCTGCCTCAGTCGCTTTCTGCTGTTAACTTTTCATCCGTATTTCCGTGCAGGTCGTACCTTTGGAGGAGACTGTCAGAGGTGCCACTAAAATTAGTGTAAGTTTGATGTGGTATCAATCAGCTGTCACCTAGAAAAGTCATGTTTGATTAAAGGCATTATCAATCACGATTATGGACATGTAAGAAATCACACTTTTGTAACACTCATTTCCATTTCTTGATAGATGCTCTTTTGACATTTCACCAAACTAAACATAAACAAGAAAACTTGATCTTTTCTGCTCATTAGGTGGTGAAAGTGGCCGGTAGTAACATCTCCCACAAACTCCGTCTCTCCAGCGTCAAACCAACAGACGAGGGCACGTACGAGTGCCGCGTGATCGACTACAGCGGTGCTGTGGCGCAGCACCACCGCGTCCGGGCCTACCTCCAGGTGAAGCCCGAGAGAAGTCAGGGATCAGAGGGTGTCCAGTATAAGTCGCAGGGCAGTCAACCACACTTGCCCCATCAATCTGACTGTGACGAGACCTGTGTGCTTTAAAACGAGCCATGTGCCCGGCACTTTGCATGACTTCACTCTGTAAAGAGGGACACTCATCAGCACACTTAATTTATCACACGGCTGAGACCCTTTGTGTTTCATGGTTTGATTGTTCATGGTTTTGCTGACAGTACATCTGATTGACTTCATCTCTGTGCATTAAGTTTACCATAATGTGACAGTAAGGCTGTAATGACAAAGTTTTATGTTATTATTGTAGGCCCAAGATACAGACAGACGATGCAGTGTGCCACTTCTATTGTCTTTTACCAAAACGTGTGCTGAAAGCTGCAGTATTTCAGTACGAATGCTTTGTAAGAAAAACTGAATCATTTTACACTTTTTTCATTATCTGAAAACTTTTCGTGCATTGGTTTTAAATCGTGTAGTCCTTGTTTTTTGGCGCCTTAAAGGCAAAGTGTATATTTAGCTTTCTAACCCATAACTAGTATGTCTGTAACAATGCAAGTGTACGCCCTCGTCACATCGAGATAAGATATCTGTTCTTGTGTATTCACTTATTTGCACCGTATACTTTTATTGTTTCACAAAGTTACTCAGTGCCAATCAAACAAATATTACAAACCTCAGCTAGTACGTAAATCACACTAAAATTTTGTCCTAGTTTTCTGAACAAAGATACCCTTTGTTTTGTTCTTTGCCCAAATCACTCCTCGACTGTGTTTGCCCCGTTGCTACTGTTGTGTTAAATGCTTTCATTTTAAATTATAAATTTGATTCTGTGATTCTGGTCTTCCGTCTTGTGTTTGATCAAATAAAGTTTTACGGTAATTTAAATACATTTCACGGTGTGGCAGGCTGACTACTCGTGAGATCCAGTGATGCTTTAAATTCTTTATATCAGTTATATGGTATGTTTACTGCACACTAATCACTCTGCATGTTTGTAAGATTATAGGTAAGTCGTGTTCTTGAGTGGTGAATTGTGTTATGTGCTTTTGGAGCATACAGTCACGTTTTACGGTGTGTAAGCTGACACATTTGTAGACGGGATAAACAAAGGATTTTCCCCGTGCATTGTATTATATTCCGAGCTGCCACAAACGGCTGACAGATTGTGTTGTGCTGCCAGCTACTGTGCAACACAAACAGTGCATTCTTCAAAAGCTTTGCAAGCTTTCTTTTTCTTAACAGTTTATCTCCCTGACCAGCAGAGAGCACTGCTTCCTCCAAGCTTTGAAATGCAGTAAGTCACAAACATGCAGAGACACTTCCATGCACTCGTGCCTTTAGAGGGAAGAAAAAACAGGAATACTGATGCTTTCTTTAAATGCACGGCACAAATTAAAGAGTTCAGCCTGCTCGTGATATGAGCTTGTAGCATATTTGAGATATATCTGTGGTATCTTGCACTGTTAAATGGTGAATAAGCTTTACAGGTCTGTGGCTGTGTTCCAGTTCAGCACTGTGATCTGCAGCTGTCTAATACAATGATAATTGATAATTGTGTCAGAGAGCTCAGCTACAGGAGCCCAAGTAGACATGGAAAAAGAGGTGCATGAGAAATGGGGCTGAAAAAGCAGATATGCATTTTTTTTAAGTTAATCAACTGTTTTTTTTTTGTCTCTCTGACTACAGAGGAATTGAGAAAAGAATATAAAGTAAACTGGCATGTAGTAACTTGCAGAATATTCCACAGCTCAGTGAGTATAATCAGTGATGAAGGATTTATAAGTGAGAGGAGATTATGATGATCCTTGTTTTAAGTAAAGCTTTCATTGCAGTAATAACACAGAGTCATTAAATGATGTAATGTGTTAAGAGACAAAAGATTAGCTTTCAAAGTGTGTTTGAAGTATTCATTTGTAATCTCCGTACATACGGGGAACTAATGCCAGCATGTTTACTGGGGACAGAGATGCTACCATAAAAGGAATATTTGCAGAGTCACAGTGTGCATGTGGAAATGGATCCCATGAGTAAAATAAAATATTCAGGATTGGCTGTGATTAGCCAGGGAAATATTTACAGTATATAAACAACAAGAGAAAAAGCATCATAAACACAGCTCCTCCATATTGCCTTTGCTGTAGTTAGTCCAAATGTATTGACTGTCATATAATACGCAAACAAAAACCTACACATTGCATTCTCAGTCACGTGGAAACAAAGGCTGTTACTGACTGGCAAACAAGATTTTTAATTTTGTCAAATAACACATAATACCTAAAATCATCAGACTGTGGCTGGCATCGGTGAGTACAAAGCATTCATAAATCACAGTAAAAAAAAAATTGGGCTCAGACTAAAGTATATATCCACATAGTAATCCCTAATAAACAAGAGAGGAGACAGTAAGAAAGCACTGGAGCAGAAAGGCACTAAACTCGATTCATTGTCTAATCTTTAAATGCCTGGTCTGAAAAAAAGAGTAAGAATAATTCCATTTAATGGATTACGGACATTGAAAGGCTTTATTTTCCAATAATCACGTTTCTGTAGCCCTTGACATGACACAGCTTGTTACTGTCGAAGTCAACCACCAGCTTTCTCAGTCCAGAATGGGTGGGTGTGAAGTAGATTTTCACCTTGGCATCTTCCCCAGGTCCCACTGGTCCCAGCCTGCAGGAAAAAGGTTTAAATATTACTTTTGAGGCAACACCAGAAGGTTTATATCACAGTCCTGTGATTGTATAGACATTTCAATAATTCCTGCTGTCAAACAAACCATGATACTTGTGACTATTTATGGCAATAGTGCAGTTGGAGTTGAAGTGTTTGAATTGCTCTGAAGAGTTTGGCTAAACATAGTCGTGGTAAAAAAAATAGCAGGCACATTGCTCATCAGTCATGGAGTCAGAAACACAAAGCTGGATTTATGTAAAGTGAATTATTGGACACTGTTCAAACACTCAATGAGGAGATACTCCTCCTATCTTCTTCTGTTGAGCAATCATAAGGAATCCATTTGGTAATTTATTTTCTCTCCTGCCTGCTCCAGTGACCTCCTGTCCTGACTAAACAGCAGCACATTCAGCCAAACATTCGGGTGCTGAACTGAGACTTGGCAGCAAAACGTGAAACAATATGACACAAATCTCATAATTCATAATTCAAATTGGGAAGTAACATTTCCATTACGGACAGTAATAATTTTTAAAAGGTTGTCTTGAAAAAAGACAAATATCTTAATGGCTTAATGACCTCTCAGTAATGATGCCTCCCCCTGTCAGGTTGGCCCCTTCGATGCTGAAGCAGCAGTTCTCCAGTCTCTCTGGCAGAGGGTTTTGAAGGGTGATCTCTGCAGCCAGCTTCCGATTCTCCTTTGGTTCTCCCAGGATCTGTTCAGAAACAGGCCAAAAATTATGATCACTCTCAGATGAAGCTCATAATGCTGCTTATCTCATAACAATCATGCAAGACATTGGTTATATTTGTTCAGGTCACTTCTGGGTTTTAAAGACCCCAAAAGTTTGTATTTTGTCACATATCTTGCTACTCACCCTGACTTTGATTTCAGGGTTGTCCAGTACAACATTTCTCACTGCCAGTGTTGTATCTCCAGTGGTATAGTCCAGCAGCAGAGCTGCCAGACGGATTAGGTTGTCCTCAGTGATCTGACCACCGTATTTGGAGTAGTTCAGCCTTAGTGGAACTTTCCTCTCTGGAAGGACGTAGACATTATATTTTAAACTTAGAGTGAAAAGAAAAGTCTGTACTAACCTTCTCTATCAGCGGTGAGCTTACTTACCTCCTCCAGGGGAAAGCTCAACATTGAGTAGATCTTTGAAGCCGCAGTTCCCTCCCATAAACCCATTATAGGACAGCGCGCAGGATCCAAACAACAGGCGGCACTTCTTCTCACTTTGTGTGTTGTTAGTAACCACAGCAAACACATCAAAGTCACAGCCCTTCCTCATATCTGATGTCACCTTGATATTGAGGTGCAGGCCTTGATTCTGTTGCTGCTGGAGCAGTTTGTTTTGATGGTCAGCTTTCTTAAAAGCCTCCCGCTCTTCAGCAGATCCTGTGAGTATTGAAGCGACATCATGGCTTAAATAACAGAAGCCTCGGCCCATATGCCTTGCCATGCTGTATAATCAATTTCTACAGTATATTTGAACCAAAGTGATAAAGTGTGTGTAGGAGTAAATGAGCCTAAGGGTGTTCTGAGTTGACTTTATGTACAATAGGGGGAATGCAAACACTGATAAGCAATTCAGGAATGTAGCTAGAAAGTGACCCTGGTTTTACCTACAGGTATGAGGGAATGATTTCCACGCACACTTACGGTGAGTGAAAAACTGGGCAAAAGTGCAATGAATGCAAACATGTGAGACCATGTTGGATGAGGCGTGCATGGTAAATCCCTCTTTGCATTGCAAACAAGTGTTTAAATAGTACATCTTGGGTAAATATCTATTTTTTTCAAAAGAGAAAGAACTTATTTGATTCAGCTGGAGTGCTAAAAGTTTGATCTACCTTCAGGGTATTTGTAGAGATGAGTGATGTCCTCTCTGGCATCACTGCCCACACTCTTGGTGCTGATCTTTTGGCCAACGAGTGCATTGGAAGAAACTTTCGATGTGCTGCCATCCTTCTTCTTCATGAATGTGATCACATCAGCATTGACTTCAGCAAAGACAAAGGGGGCATCATACTTGAACGTGAGCTCACCTTCCTTAATGGCTCTGACAGGGGTGGGGCCACAGCAGTACACCCCTGAGGGAAACGGGGGGAAAGACACAGTGAGCACGTTACTTGATAAAACAACATGCTTTTGATGGACAGTCTTTCTTACCTTCACTCTTCTCCTGAGGCGTGGGGTCATAGGCCTGCCAACCATTAAAGTCAGGTTTAAGGTCAGGTCTAGTCATCCAGTTCTCTACCCAGCAGTGATAGTTCCTGTAGATACAATGCATACCATAAGCTGGATAGCATAATAGAAACATACTGCATGGTTATATGTATTACAACCATGCATCACATGCAAAAACATTATGGCCACCCTTGCCACACCTCTTCATTACTCCAGACCCAGCTGCCCTAACCTAAGTAACTCAGGTCTTCACACTTGCCCCATGACACAACAGATTCACGCTGAGTATAGCCTGTGGATTCTCTCATTTCAAGATAGTCAGTGATTTAAATTGAATCTGTGAGCTGTCCCACCATTTGTGAGTCAACTTAAAGGAGTTCTCACCAGATCATTTCTTTGGATTGAATGAGTTCTCCATTTTCATTGACATAGCGTTCAATCACCAGGTTGCTGTTGGTGTCATGTGCAGACAGATAGTTGGTCACAAGTCGGCAGGGGATGCCCAGGGCCCTGGAAACTGACAAGGTTTAACAATAACTTAAGTATTATCATATTTAAAAGATGAACAAAATGCATATCATAAATATGTGCTTATATGTAGGATATAATGTGTTGTCTGCTTCAGTCTAAGCAAGCGGTTTTTAGAGATAGGCTACCAAGCCTGGCTCTGTGCTATCTTACCTGAGCAGGCCACTGCAGCAAACACCCAGCACTGTCCATAGCGAACAGGCTGACAGGCTTGTGTGTCCCAGTTGCGCAGGATTTCCACACTTCCCCTCCATAACATGGGGCTGACGCCTCCTTCATAGTCACCTGTCCATTTTCCCAGCAACACCCCTTTGTCATCATTGCAATTCACCTGCCAGGCAAAAGAAACGTGTCTATGAAAATTAACAAAGAGAAACAATACTCTCTCAAAATGAAAGAATATCGAGAAGTCAAAAGGACAAACCATAGCACTCAGCACTCTGGACACGTAAATGGGATTTCTTCTCCCTGAGCAGTCCTTGCCAGGATTTTTCAGATATTTAGGATTCATATCGAGAATCCTCAGACAGACATCCAGGATTCCACTTTCAAACTGTACCGCAACATAAGACACATAACTGCAGATTAAGTGTGAGCAGAAAAATAACAAAACTAGGCATGTCATGGCAGGCACATGCTTTATAAAAATAAATAAATACAACAAATCTGAAATACAATGCAAGTCAAAACTTTGAGCATACCCAATCATTCATATACAATACTGTTTTCATTCAGAATGACGGGCATTAAGGCTTCCACATTTTATAACAAGGGAGGTTATCCTTTATTTTTGCAGATATTGTGCTTCTGCTGCTAAAAATCACATTTACAGTGATTTAAAGTATATTTTTTAGTGGACAGCAGGGCTTACTGCCTTCAAATTCAACCTATGTCCATACTTCAGGAAGCAGAGGACTTAAGGGACTTCACTCAGAATTTTAAAGGGGAAACAGACTGATTTCTGGCAGGGCATGATGTGGAGGATATTCAGGCATTAACCCCTTTTGCCCCACTGGCAACAATTGTTGCCAACATTTATCACTGTCATTTTCGACTCACAATAAAAAATCTCAAAGGTACTAATGCAACTTTTTCCACTTATATGCTAGTAGACAACTTAGACAAAGGTTTTGATTTTTAAAAAATCGTTTCCAAGTGCTTCCTATCACATGACATCATCTGCTTCCTGCTCTTTCTGGCTGAAGACATGGCGGTTGCAAATCATCCTGGAAAGAGGTAATTTTCATAAATTTCTCATGACTTTCCCCCCAAACATATTTATAATTATTTAATCATTCAAGTCTCTAGAGTAACCCTCCCCAAAAAAATTGTACCTAGGATAAATATTTTTTTGTTCATGGGCTTATTTCTGTGAGTGGCAACAAAAGTTGCCAGTGGGCACATAGCATGTCGCTAACTAAAGGAAAACACTGTCTGCAGGATTGCTCCTAATTTACTTATTTAAAATTGTAGAATGATGTACAATGGCTCATTTTAGTCCTTTTAGAATAATCCCTAGCTAAATAAATTCACAGGTATTCAAGGCCTCTGTGTATAGGATTTTTATACATTACCATACATCATTTCTTGCTAGCTAAAATTCGCTTGCTAGCTAACATGTATGTTGTCCTTTCCTTAGGTACACCGTAGCAGAGATCCTGGCCATGCTGCAGGACTCTGAAACTGTGGCGGACATCACAGTTGTGCCTGAGTCAGAAATGCACGCACATGACACAGACTGTGACAGTGACCAATCTGATGATGAGGCCACTGGTGACCATAACCGCCTCCCATCAAGAGTACTCAAAGGTGAAGGCTTTCTACCTAATTCGGACATGCAGCTGCCAAATCCCCCCGATGATGATCCTGGGTGCTCATCCTCAGTGAGTCAGACAGAGACTAGAAAGGTCAGTGGCACAAATGAAAAGGTGACCAGTCAGATTGTTGGGCCCATGCTCCACAAAACTAAGAACCAAGACAGGAAATTCAAAAAAATCAAAATTGCGGCCAAAGCACCAGCACAAGCCAACAAAAAATATCAGATCCCTCGCTATGTCCCCAAAGAACATGATCCTGGCTTCACATCAGATGATCCAGTGGATATCTTCCTCACATTTTATCCCAAGTCCCTCAGAGATGTCACACTGGAAATGTCCAATCTCTACGCTGAACAAAAAGGGAAAACGCTCAACCTGACTGAGGATGAACTTCTTACATTCTACGGTATTCTGTTGATCAGTGGATACAACACAGTCCCAAGGCGGCGTCTTCTCTGGTCAGACGATTGTGATGTCAGCAACAATGCTGTAAAAGATGCCATGCGGAGGAACAGGTTTGATGAAATTATGTCTTCTGTTCATTTAGTAGACAACATGAAGATCACAGCTGACCCGTTCTTCAAGGTGCGTCCCCTTTTTAAGCATCTAAATGACATCAACAACGCAATCCCGATAGCAGAACATGTGGCAGTAGATGAGATGATGATTGAGTATTTTGGAAGGCATGGGTGCAAACAGTTTATTAGAGGGAAGCCTATTCGTTTTGGGTATAAAATATGGAGCTTAGCATCCTCCTCCGGGTTTGTCCATCAGATGGAGCCATATGTAGGAAGCCACACACATCTGGTGGAAACTGGACTTGGTCAGGGTCCAAGTGTGGTTCTTGGCCTGGCAGAGAAAGCTGAAGTGCCACCTGGAGTCAAGTTTTACCACGACAACCTCTTCACAACCCTGTCCCTGGTGGATGAGATGACCCTGAGAGGCTATGGCAGCTGTGGCACGATGCGTAGAACATGCATGAAAGATGATGGAATGTATGGGAAGAAATATGTTATATATGTTTTTATGTTTTTATGTTTTTAGAGGTTCTAAGAAAAAAATGTTTGTTGAGTTTTTGAGTATAAAAAAATTGAGAATAAAGAAATCAGTTCAAATTGTTTGATGTTTTGAATTTTATACAGGGGGAACCTGAGGCTCCACCTTTTTGTTATTATTTATTATGACTATATTATTATTTTGTTCTTATTATATTATTATTATTACTTCTCTATTATTATTATTAGGTGACATTTGCCTTAGTGACAAGCTGTGTGACTACTGGCAACAATTGTTGCCAGTCATAAAAATGCTATTTTCTTCAAAAAAAAGTACAAAATGGAAAAAATAAATACATAACATGATTCAGAGGGACTCAACTGATAAAATGATATGCCTTACAACTCTGAAAAAAATCTGGGAAGGAACGGGTTAAAGCAGGAAGGTAAAAACTCAAGAGATACCAGCTTTTGAAGAGTCACGCCATGGAAAAACTGATGGAACGCACCATCCATTAACCTCCTAACACTCAACAATTCATTCTTGCCCTCTGTGAGGGATGCAAGTTTGAGACCTATACATCAACCAAAGTATATGTGTTGTATCTCAGGCCTACTGCAGTGTAAAGAGGACATCCTGGGCTTTCTATTGATGCTGCATTTTATTGCCACAAGGGAGGTTAAGTGATCTGATATTATTATTCTTTTGTTCTTCATTATTACATTCTTGTCTTTATTTTACCAAGAGCTCAGAAATTTACAGTAATTTTAGCACTTTCAAAACAAAACTTTTATTCAGTGTCTTTGTAGTGCACAGCAGGACTTCCAGCTCTCATTTGTAGAAGGGGAGTCAGACGTATAGCTGTCTGGGGATGAGTTGCCAGGTGAAAGAGGCTGATATTATAACAGTAAAGTGAAAGCTCAAAGGAGTTGGCCGAGCAAGTACAAACTCATTACCAGGTAGCAAGAGTTGAGGCTTGGGTGTGAAATTCATGATTTTCAGGGTTTTTATTGTTTTGTTTTTTTTATCAGTTTTATTGTTAACTCAGTTTCCCTGGGTCTTTTCCCCTGTGTTATGAATAAATCTTCTTCTTTTTGGTACCTCCACTGGTTTTATTTTGTTGTAACACAACCATATATATTGTCGGACACAAACCAGTCCGAGGCGCAAAAAAGCTTGTTAGGGCTCTGAAGTTTTTCATTACAATATCTAGTCGGGGAAATAGGAGTATTTTCACTAGAAATCAACTCTATTGAAACTGGGCTGAAATATCTGTGTTCATGGCATGATCCGAATACCCTAGCATCTGAATGTACCAGGTCCCAGTTACAGCCAGTTCAATAGGTTAGGAGAGATTCTTTAAGATTAGACAGTCCATCAAAGTAACAAATGATCCTAATTTCTCTAATAAGGGAAGAAGGGAAACTGTCCTCTGGAAACTGAATTGTAGAAAGGGAGTGCTTAAAAAATCAGAATAGGAAAACATTATCTTCTGGCTCTCAGGATCCTACTAAAGAAAATACTACTTTATCATGCTGTCCACCCTCTTTATGTATCCACCATCCAATTTTTAGAGTTGTGTTTTTTTTGGTATGTAGCATTTCATTAATTCTTACACAAGTAGATGTATTTTTCTGTTATCAGAATGAGTGCGGTTCACTCCCTCACCGCTCTGGCACTGTGTGAACTTATATAACTGATTATGTAGGCAGGCTGATTGTGTCAGTGTTGTTGCTGGCACCTGTCCGAAATTCCAGGGAGTAGGTATTGGATGTTTGTAGGCTCCTCGAAAGATGATCCCATCCTGAGCTAAGACATACTCTGCCAAATTCTCCTTGTTGTCCATGTATACTGCATCACCTGTTGCCAAGAGACATTACAAACATTAATACATGCCTTAATACATGTCCTAACTAGGGTGTAAATGATGTACTGCTGGTCTTTAACTATTGGAAACTGCCTATTGAAAACACAAGAGTGTAAAATACTATTATGTACCAAAGGAAAGACTACAGGCTGCTGCTGGAAAGGTTAGTGCTAGCTCAGCTCAAAAGTAAACACAAGTGAAGTAGCTGACATGTTACAGCTGTCTTCTGTCTATAATCCTCTTTTTCAATCTTTCTCTTTCATTCACTTTCAATCCAGTGCTTCAAAACTATTCCAACAAAGGAATATTCAGCTCAAGGCTGAACTATTGCTTAAAAATCACAACATAGTTGTTTGACTATGCAACCGTTCCCATAAATGGTCTCTTCACTCGTGCAACTGAAAAGTTCCTGCAATAAACAGGATCATCAAAGTGAGTTTTAACAAGAGGGCCTTGTGCGACAGCTTCTGTTTACCCACCTGGACACCAGGGATTAAAGAGCAGGATGAACTCGATCCTCGCAGAGTGCCCCAGGGTCAGGGTGTAGCGGCCTATAGGCGCATCTGGTGCAGAGCAGATTGACAGGGCCACCATGTCTCCGGGTGGACTGGTGACAGCAGCACTCCAGCAGGAAGTGTCAATGCTGGCAGACAGACCAAAAGAGGCCCTGGTGCCATACTGTTCAGAGGGTTGAGGACCTGCATGAAACCCCAAATATAGTTAGAAGTCTGAGTCTGAAAGAAGAGGTAGAGAGATCCTAGTGAAACAGTCGTAGCTAGGGAATGTAAACTTACAGTATGTCTTCTGATTTGTGGATATCATAATAGATTAGTAATTCATTCCTAAATTCTGCTGTGTTAAACGAATTTAAAATCATTTGTGTTCACTTTAATCTACAGAGCCAACTTGACACCTATCCTCCTTAAGATGGAAGTTCTCCTCCTGGGGGGGGGGGGGGGGGGGGGGGGGGGGGGGGGGGGGGGGGGGGGGGGGGGGGGGGTAACGGTGCCGCTCTTATCCATTAAAGCACATTCGACTTTCAAAGGCTGATATCATTATCTGTGATTATACACACGCTTTCCTCTTGGCGAGCAACATTTCCTGTTTAAAGAGTTTCATTCGATGGTCTGCAACAAGTTGACTTATCATGCTCTTCATAAGAGACTTATCCAAATATTAGAGGAGGACAAGAGACAGAGAGCTTTCACTGTTTGTACTGCAAAAAATTTAAGATATAGTTTCTAGGGCTGCAAAGAATAACAACTAAGGTCATAGAGGATAGAAATGGAAACATCTTTCAGCTACTGTAACTGAGCCCAGTGTGAAAAGGGTGTTGCACTATTGCTGATCGCTGAAGACGGGAACATGACTTCCCTTTCCATAAACTTTGTTTCTTTCCCTTCTCATTCTTGAATAGGCAACAATGAAAATAGTGACAGCATAAACACATGGTAATAAATGGTTTCAAGTTGCTGCTAACTTCCTGAATGAGAGGACACAATGCTTTTCCTATTCCTATTGTGTAGGGAAAGTTTTATTCATTCAATTTTCCAATTGTTTTGATACAGACCATATAAACTTTATAAAAGAACACATGTATATGATATAAATATCATAATACAAGAATCAGGAGCATTACCTGTTTCTGCAACAAAATCAAGTGAGCTGACTCCTGGCTGGTAGCTTCCAGAGCGAAGGTACAGGCTGATTGAGAAAGGCTGGCCTCTCCTCACAATGAGACGATCAGTGCCATTGAGATCGGTGCGATGGTCAGTGTTGTTGAACTCGCACTCCAAGTTCCAGCGATCGATGTCCAGAGCTAAAATGGAGAGAGGGAGGGAAAAAAACGTGAATAAAAAAAGAAAGTATTTAAGTAGTATTTAAAATATGCAGTATAGTCTATAAAGAACCATTTGGTAATGAGAGTTTCTATTATTCTTTATAAAAATACAGATCAAGAAAAAAAACACAAAGAGTATAAGAGTATCTGCATATAATATATTTACAATAATCAAACACTGTCTGCAGCACATTTAGCTGAGTACACACACAGCTACTACACAACTACTGACAGAAATTATACAGTGTAAATGCTATTTATATTAAACAATACTGACATATCCATACTTATAGGGCTGGGCCATATTATACCGTTCACGGTAATACCGGTATAATGTTAGACAATGATAGGAAAATGAAATATCGCGATAGAATGTAAGTAAAACGCGCATGCGCAGTGCCTTTGTTTTCATACGCACATGGCCGATTGTTGAGTGAAACAGATGAACCAGAATTGGTTTGTAAAAATGGTGCAACTTCAGTGATGTGGAACTGGTTTGGTGTTTGTCCGTCAGATACACGACAAAGCACATTTTTTTTGCAGAACGTGCAAGCGGCCGTCGTTATTGTCGTATTTGTCGGACTAAGATGCTCTTAAATCTGGGAGTAATCTGGGTCCTAAACCCCCCTCTTCAGGTCAAACGAACACTGCACTGAGAGTTAAAAACTGTCTAAATTCTTTCATCTTTAATAAAACGATCAGCATTGCTGCTTTACCAGGTGTAACTATGAAGTTTAACTTCCAGGCATCCATGAAAACAAAAAGTTATTACATTTAACGGAGTTAGACGTTAGCAGGAAGCTAGCGGAAGTTAGCTCGCTAGTTTCGCTAGTTACCTAAGCATGATATTGCATGTTTTGACTGAGAGATTTCTGAAAAAAATCAAACGTACAGCTCTGCTATCACTTTCAACATAAATGAAGACAGGAAACTAAACAGCAGTGACGTTTGTAGGGTTACTGAAGTTGGGCTAGCTGGTATATAATGATGTGCTACGTGACCGCTAGCGACACAGCTATGTTAGCATAACATAAATGGTGAAGCTGGAGGACGAACACTAACACTTTTCCACTTATAAAAGTTAACGTGAAGGTTCCTCATGGTTAGAGACAAATGCAATCGCATGGCAGGATGCTGTAAAAGGACCAATCTTCAGTCAGGAGAACAACTGAGATAATCCATCCACAATACGAGGTTAGTCATTAATATACTGCAACAACATGGGAATAGAGCAGCTGCCAGAGAATTCAACATTAATGAATCAATGGTACAGAAGTGGAGGAAGCAAGAAGAATGAGTTTAATAAAGTTTGATTTATCTGACTGCTTTGTTTCGCTTAATGTGCCTTATAATCCCGTGCACCTCATGGTCCGAAAAATATGTACTGCATACTGCAGTTTAATGTTGCAAAGCACTTTTTTTTAACTTCAGTGGATATTATACATGGTTATGCTCAGGATATGTCAGCCCATTTCTACTGGAAATGCCTTTTGGTTAAACTTTCAGCAAGGAATTTGCATTTGCACTGTTAAATTTTTATAAAGCTTTAATGTACATAAAAACCAGCTTCTTGTTTAAGTGAAAATAAATAGAAGGTTGTCTTTTTGCGCTAGTAATGTTGTGGAGTTGTATTTTGTCTCGCATCAATTATATCGTCAGTTATATCGTTATCGCAAATTTTCAAATATATATCGTGATAAATATTTTTGGCCATATCGCCCTGCTCTACATACTTACAATTTTTACTTCTAAAAACATCTCTTACCTAGTATTTTCTCTCAATGCTGACCTGAAAAAGTTGGATTTTTAGTCCAGAATAATCATTTAGATTTGTGAAGCTCATTAGTCATGGCCTTGTTTCTTATAATGATAGGAAAAAATATACCTCTATGCATATGGAGCACATGATGCAATGTCGCAAAAAAGTGGAAGCTTTATGAAACCTATTTGCTGTGTAGGACATCGGGAACTCTAATAAAATCAAAAATGTCCAACAAATACTTTTTAAAAAATGATCAGTTAACTGAAAAAGTGCAGTTAACAAGGTCTGGATTTCCTGTGTCGCAGCTGTGGATGTGGCACATAATCTAAAAAACATAAAACAACTGCTTTGTTTGTTCCTTCTGCTTGTGATGACTTCACTTTGAAATTAAACTGCAGACTGTAGGATGCTCTGTCTTTTCCAACATTCAAGGATGATATTATCTGACAGATCTTCCTGTATTAATTTACCAGAAGCTAAACCCAGACAGTCACTCCCTTCACGCTCCAGTGTCCTTTGTAACTTAAACTGTTAGCAGTCGGACGTACCGCCCACGGGACATTGGATGGTTTAGGGGACTAATAGGACTGCTAAGGGGTTAAAGAATCCCACCCTTTGATTAAAGGCCCACCTATATGATGACTCAGAGATTCTCTTGCTGCTGTGTAACCACTGGTCATCTGCACTGTGACATGTCATGTTAGCCTCTCCCTATGTATTATTCCTTGCAAACTTAATGCTTGAAACAGACATGAGGTGGTAGTCACAGGGCTAGGAGAGACTTAAGTAAACAAAGGCTCGACTAGAAAAAGTTCCTGCGGTTTTACATGAAATCCATAGGGGCTCATTCCTCAGTATTTGGCATGGCTCTGATGTTTTACTGATCTTGAACTTAGTCCGGTCTTAACTGAAGACACGTTAGTGCAGTGTATTCTGACACAGCTGGAGAGTGTAGTCAGAGCATAATGAGGGCTTTTCTGTTTAGTCTGTTCATGATCCCAAACCAATCAACACATATTTGAAAAAAAATGTAAGCATTGCACTGAAGCACAATTATTATGTCAAGTTATATAGGAGCCATCTGGAGACAAGGAAGTCCAATAAAACATGCCCTCAGCTTACACAATGTGAAAACAATTACTTAGATTAATAACACATGGATGTCTGTCACCTTAAACCTTTAGAGACAACAGGCTAATGGTGCAGTGGGGAACTGACATCATCCTCTCTGCAGGGCTCTGGAGGCTTGTTGCGGCTACATTGATAGTACAAAAGGCAAGTACTTTGATTTGCTCCCGTAATTGAACATAATGTTTCATTTAAAGCGCAGCAGCTTTGGTATGTCATATGGTATGCATGTGTGGTGTGAAGACAAACTGAATGCATGTCACTGGGTTGCAGTTTATCCTGCAGGGTTGCGTAAATTATAAGGACAGCACTCCATTTTAAACTGAATGGGCCAAAATTCCTAAGCTTCGACCCTCCCTTCTTTTCTAACGTTTACATACTGAACACACCCACTCTCCACTTCCAGTCTACCAACCATGAGCCACACGCCACAGTCCCCCCCCCCCGTGATGTGTGGATCATGGTTAGCATCACTGAGGCCACTATGAGCCTCATAAGGAAAATTACACAAAGTCTAGCTGGGGACAAGTGTGCATGAGCTGGTACAGTCCACACTGTTTAAAATCCTGGAGAAATAAACAGGGAAAAACACTCTGAACTTTTCAGTCTTCAAGGAGACACCCATGTTGACTGAGGTTCTCCTTCAAAAGTTCATTCAGATTTAAATAAATGCTCTGTGCACATTCAGCATACGGAAAACAAATGTTGCTTATTTATAAGAAGTTAGTGTAAGCATGACCAACTACAATTTGTTCGGAGGTGCGCTGGCAGACGGTTAGGCTGCTATTAAAGTGTCCAGCTGCCCTCCACAGATATTTTTGGCATGTTGCGGTGTTTGACTTCACACACAGGTGGGCAACTTTTTATGTTTTTGAATTATTGGGGATTCCTATTAAACAGAAATGACGTGCTGTTTGTGGAGTTATGAATTTCTTAGCAGCACCATCCGAATTCTTTCTTGGTCCTCTGTGAGCCTATAAAGATAGCACTGGTTAAGTAGTGGAAGCACCAGCTGCTCTCAGCTGCTATTATTAAGTGTTAGGGGCCTTAGAAGGCAATCATCTTCTCAAATATAAAGGTGAAACATTTTTTTAGATCTTCAGATCCTTGATGAAAATGTGACATCACTATATACAGCAGTACGGTGCTGAAGTGAATAGTGATGACTTCAGACAGCAGTGGAAATCTTTGGCACCGTGCCTGCAGGTTAAGAGTGAAAGTTTCACCTCCTAAACATGCACTTCTCTACAAAACTCTGTAACTAAACATCACAGTCACATTAACATAGACATAGTGGGATAATAATGAACACCCATGCTGACCCGAATGAATGACTCAAAACAACACATGTAACAATATTGATTTTTTTTTTATACTGAGTAAGGTCTTAACTATTTCTAACAAATTCTACTTATTAAAGACCTCTTCGTGCAAAAGATAACATCACCATAAAATTAGTAAGGAGGCACCATACAACTTACCTTGAGCCATGACTATTTCTGTGCTCGTTGACCAAACTGTGTATTCAGGCAGTCTTCAGCTGAGAGAGGAATTTTATGTGTCTCTCTGTTGCTCTCTGCCCTATTTGTAGTCCTCGTTGTGTTTGACAGTCTGGTAGTGGGTGTGACGTGACCCTCCCCTGGAGAGGGAGAGAGAGAGAGGGAGAGAGGGAGAGAGAGAGCTTAGCTAAGACCAATAGTGAGCGCCTGCTACAAAAACACACACGCGCACGCACACACATACACACAAACAGAGGAACTACTATACTTCTTCAGTGATTCATTACACACCCTATGTCAAGTAGGCTGAACGAATAGTAAAGTGCTGTAGTGATTTTGCAATGATCAGCATAGTTTACTGGAAAACAACAGCAGGTTACCGAGTGCACTACGAGCTATCGTATTTAAAAAGTTTCAAAAACATTTAAAAAAGAGAGAAAAATTAATACAGCTTCAGGCAGCATATATATAACAAAGAAGTTGAGCAGGTAACAGAGACCATGGCAGCTTCATCGAATCATCTTTTAAACAGGGTTGTAAGCCAATTGGCCAATTGGCTGAGAAAATCATGTTCCAGCAGATAAAACGTTTGGGGAAATATGTTGTCATCATCTGATAATGTTTGTGAGATTTCCTCAGAAGATAACCTTTGCCAATCTAAACAAAGATTGTAGGTTGAAAAAAATACATAACAGCAGGTAGGTCAGTCAGCACGGTGAGACAAATTTTCATTTTTTCCCCTTCAAGTCTTCTCAGAATTCTCTGGAATTTCCACAGAGAAGAGTTATTAAGTCATGGCAATGTATCATTTATTTTCTCCAGAATGCATTTTAGCGCAATACACACTCTGGGGTTTTTTTGGTTTTTTTTTTCAAAATTGCCAGCTTTTGTCCAGCTTTTGTTTTTATACATCAAACCCCTTCTCCCTTTCCGTTTGTGCAGATTTTGTTTAACCGAGGTTGACTCGCACATATTGAAAAATAAGTCCATTGCTGTCCACAGTTGTAAACTAATTTGACCTGTGAACATTTTTCAGTGTTTTTCATAAAACTCTGATTGCTTGAAATTGATATTTTGAATATTACCAATCCCCCTACACCCTCCCAGTTAAGCAACAGCCTCCGAAACCAGCTGAAAAATAAAGGTATTGAGGAAATGCCAGAAAACTGCAATTCCTATAAAGACCACCTGAAGCTAACAGCAAAACCGAATCAGTGCCTATAGACTCCTATGTTAAAATGTCTACATTTATAGCTTTAAAAGGCATATTTTACACACTTCTATGAAAACAGTTTAAGTCTAATTTCTCCCATCATAGGCTGGCTGGCTTTTCTAACCCTCCACATGGATGATAATGTTAGGGACATGGCTGTTTTGATTGGCAGGTGTCTAGACACAGCAGTAAGTGTCACAGCTACAATTTGGGGTGACAGATTTAGACTTTTCTGCCATGTTTGTAGTTTTCATGTCCTCTGGAGCATTTGGGGCATGAATGTTCAGACTAAGAATATTGTGGTGAGGTTAGGAGTTACTAAGGTAAGAACTCACAGAAACACCCGAGCTTCAGGTGTCACGATAACCCCTGCATTTAAGGTGGCATTAAGCAGTTCATGTGTTAATGCTAATTTATACCATAGAACCCTACTCTAAAAAAAATCATCATAGAGTTAACACTGAAGCTAGATTTAAGCTGCATTCTTTTTTAGAGTTGCTCCGTGTTGTAAATTAGCCTTAATACATAAAGTGTTTCATGTACACTTTAACACTGCAGTTCCAAGGTGGTCATTAACCCTGCAAAAGCTTCACCGATGGTGCAACATCTCTTTTCAACAACACTTGCAAACCATAAAAGAGCACTGTAGTGTTGGCAGTAACACAACTATAACAGCTGCATAACTATAACAGGCACAGTAAACACAATTCCCTTAAACTCAACAACAAACTGTGTTCCAAGGCAGGAGATTACAACAAACTGTTCCCACATGCCACAATATGGCTGGTTGTGTGGTTAACTGTTCTAACACAACCTCCAAGAAGTTTATGCTTTAGCTGTGATGAATGAAATTCAGGTATTTTTGATAATCTAGAACTCCACCTTTTTATCCAGTAAATAAAGCATTCATTTATTTATTTGCTTGTTTGTTTACTGTGTTTCCTACATCATCCAGGTGTTTTACATTTTGATTGTAGGGGCTGCCTTAAACTTCATTAGCAGAAGAAAATAAGAGATGTTGGAAACACTTTCTTACACAGCTGGGAGTTCTGTGTTCCAGCCTTTAAAAATTCACATGTGGCCTTGACATGTGTATCAATTTGGGGAAATTAATCACAGAATCACAAGTACAGCAGGGCTGGAGGGAACACAAAAAGTAAGGGGATTACAGTCAGTATACACTCCGACAGATCCAAGATACACATCTCAGAATCAAATATTTCAACTGAAACACACTGAAAAGGAAAAAAAATCAAAAACATGTCATATCAGCTGCCAATATAGGTGAGGAATGCAAGAGAGCGTTGACATTTTCAAAAACCTTAACTTTTGAACTCAAGAGGTCATTGAGGGTCAATGCGATTTGCAACTGCTGCAGAGAAGCTTTTAAAAAGCTTCTGCAATACCCCATCATGCTAAGTTCTGTCTTTGAGGACATTTTTCTACCACTAGACAAACAACTTATCCCAGACCGGTAACAGTAGCAATAGAAAACTCACATTTGGCCAAATTCACAGTCAAACAATACACATGCTGCCTGCAGATGTTTTTCCGTTAATCATATGACCATATCATCAAGTTACGCAGTACAATCAGAGAGAATAGTCACCACATGGTTCATAAGCCACTGGAATGTTGCTGGGATATTACGCGCAAACCAAAAGGCATCACCTTGTAGGATGTGAGACTGGTTAATGTTATTAGAGCGGCTTGGCTCTAGGAAACAGAGGGACCTGTCAGCATCCTTAAATTTACTCACAAATTTGGCTAAACCAATGTGGTCAACGCAATTGTCCATGAATGGCAACGGAAACAAATCTGCTTTTGTAACAGTGTTTAGCTTTCTGAAATCTGTCTAAATGTGGATTTTTTTTTAAACTAGTAAACTGAGAGATATCCAGATGGATTTGGAGTTTTCTGTTCTGTTATCTAGCATGTGTTGTATTGCTTTCTCCAGCTGTTCTCTCTTATCAGGAAAAACACAGTAAAAGTGTTGCTTGATGTGTTGAGCATCTCTAACATCTATATAGTGCTCAATGAGGTGTGATAAGGTCTATTATGTAATGCGACACATCAGGATTAGATCTTATGGACTGGTTTCACTTACCTGTCAACTGCCCAAGGTCGTATATATATATTTATTTTTTCATAGTTTATTTGATCTTTATTAGTTATTTTTATTCTAAGTTATTGTAATCAGGCCAGACTGGTCTCGGGGACGGGAAAGAAAAACAAGAAGAAAAGTTCAGAAGAAAGTTAACAGAAGGAGAGGGGGAAAAAGGAGAAAAGAGATAGAAAGAAAAGACAATGAAAATCTGCTTCATCACCTTTGTCTTTGTGTCCTTTTTTTTCTCTCTTTTTCTTTTCCTGGATCACCTGTTGAGAAAGAAAAAAGAAAACAAACAGAAGAAGACTAGAGCAATAGAATAAACAACATCATGATGATCTATGTAAATATAACAGTAAATACTAAATATTAAACATTGTTGTGCAGCACGTAAGATCGACAGTGCACAGTGTGCTTTGAGGTAGGAGCCAAAAAGGGTGTAGTTTGTGTGTGTGAGCACCCGTGTGTACACCTGTGAGCATGAACGCTTGTTTTTAAAAGGTTCCTTCATGTAATGATCTGCTAGAGGGTGGGGGAGCCACAGCCCCGTCCTCCAGGGCATGAAGCAGGTATGGAGGAGATCAAAACTCCAGACATCCAGAGGCCCCCAGAACACAAGAGACCAAGGAAGACCAACAGAGGGGCAGCCGCGCCACTGTCCCAGAAAGAGCTGAGGAGAGTCCCAGATGAGGGCTCACTCAGCAGCCGCGGAGCAGAAGCCAGGGGGAGTTGCAGTGACGCGCCCGTGAGCTCCGCCGGCAGCCAGCCGTGCCTGAGTGACCGAGCCCCAGGCCGAGAGGCCGGGGGCACCCCACCCCCGAAGTGGCCCGAGCGAGCCCCAGGCTCCAGGCCCCGATAAGCAGCCACCAAGGAGTGAGCCGGTGTGTACCTGGACGCCCATCCCCAGACACAAAGAACCACCAACGCACCGATGTCTGAGGGAGTCCGCCACTGGCAGGGGAAGTGGTGGTGGGGGAGATAGGCCTCCAAACCTTGGAGGGCCTGAGATGTCCCCAGAGAGGTGGCGTCTGATACCCAACCTGACATATAGACACAGACATACAGGCACACACAGATACAAACATCCATTCCCACCCTCATGCTCTCATATGCAATTACTCAACACTCACCCAAAGTGGAGACAGACATAAAGAGACACTGTACACACAATCATACTCCCCAGGTCTAGGTACCCTTGCCCCTGGAGGGGGAAACTGCACCCAGAACCAGGTGGTGTTACCCTTTTCCTTGCGGTGGGGAGATGCAGACTGCCCCGACTCAGCAGCAGCAGGGAGGCCCCACATTCCAGACCCCAGTCGGACGGCCAACTCCTCAGAGAACGGGGGTGAGAGAAGACTCCAAACCTCCCTCCACCTGCTCATATGTAGTGTTGATGCATGTGTGTTCTAAGGTGCATTTAAAACCCAGGAGGGCATGGAGCTACCTGCCAGAGAGCAGCAGGTAAGCGCATAGCTCCCCTGATAGCCCTCAATGTCTACGTGTATTTAAAATTGAGAGGTGGGCAACGACGCCAGGGGTGAGGTGTACACCCTGATGGTAATTTGGAGTCCGTGTAGCGTGCCCACCCCCAAGATCCTATATGTATGTGTTATGAGAGTGTGAGTAATGTGAATGTCTAAGTTGTGAGATAAAATTGAGGCAGAGGCAGCCAGAAGGGGACAGAGGGGGGGGGATGCCTCCCCTGCACCCTGGTGACACACCTTTACCTTTGGCTCAATGCACTGGCGCCACCCTGTGCCAGGGCTGGGCCCCCATACACCCACCCGTCCACAACCCCGGCAACACACCAACCAGGACCCAAGCCCCCGAGGCCCAGCCAGGGCCCCAGCCTGGAGACGGAGCACCCCCACAACCCCACGCCCATCCCGGACCCACCCCGGGGCAGCCAGGCTACCAGGTCAGTAACCCACGTCCGTCAGCACAGACCCTCCCCTAGCCCCGCTGCATGCAGCCAAGGTCTTATAGAGACAAATCTCTCAAAATGAGACCAAAAGAAATGATGGTAGATCCATCTGCATGTCTGTCAGACACTTAAATGTAATGCTACACCCTCATAGGATACTTTCAAGAAACCTTCTCTGAATTTAACAGGGACCACAACTTAAATGACCAATATTCTCCTAATATCTAATATCTCCTTGCACAAATCATCTGCGCACCAGGACATTGGACTGCACAAAGTACCCTTGAGCTATACTTTTAAAAAACTTTTGCAGGGGCAGGAGTCCAAAACAAACCTTAAGAGGGAGATCAGACTTCTGCTTCTGAACCAACTCACTACAAAAAAGATAGATAAGAGACAGATAACTACACTGTAATAACTACAGTTTATATGTCCTATTATCACTTTGTTTTTTTCAACACATCGCTCTAGTTACTGTACAAAGAGGAAACCTCTCAATCTCATGTTCAGACAGCACACACCTTCTCCAGCATGGTTGTTTCCCAGAATTATGCCGACTCCCTCCACAGGTAGTGCTGGACACATCCCAAAGTCATCATTTATATTTTAATAGAACAGGAGAACGGATTCAAAGACAAAAGTAAGCAGTTCTCCAGTGGCTCTCAAGACCTTTACCACCACTTTCTTTTTACCAGGAAGGGACACAGCCATTGGAAATGAAAATATAGTCACCTTTGTGTCCAGATTCAACCACAGTAGGACTCAGAGAAACAGGAAAAACTGGAGGACATGTTTCTTTGAACACAATATGACCTGATACTAGGGTAGTAAGTTTTACTTGCAATTTACTAGAAACCTTTTTTTTTTTTTTCCTTTAAGAGCAGTACATTCATTCCCTTACATTGGCAACTATTGCATGTACTAGAATTTCTTTTGATTTGAGAAAAACAAAACCTAGCACAGGCTTCACTGAAATTATTCTTATGAGTTTCAGCTTTACATTTATTTAAGTAATTTGCATTATATATATATTACTTATATATATATAATGTAACATTATATATACACACACACACACACACACACACACACACACACACACACACACAGATTTTATTTGAAAATAGTGCCTTTCAGAACGCCCAAGGATATCATGTCATATGAAGCATAAGCCTCCTGAACTTTGTCAGTCAGTACACTGAAGAAAAAGAGTGCACTTATCATCGCACCATCCTCTGGACTCCTAGACCTCCCATTTGTTCCCATTTTCTCATATTGCATTGTTAGTGACTCACTAGTTGCAGCAGTTGGCTCATGTTCCCCAACATTTTCTATGGAAGTGATCTGTTTTACCACCAGTTTGCTCAATCCAGAGTTGAGACTAAGAAGCAGAATTGCAGTCTTACACACCTCTTCGCAGCTTCTCTCCACCTGTTATCCCTATGACTTAAACATAAAAAAAAATCACAAAGAAAGAATAATACAGTTTCCACAATTGCACCAAAGAGTAAAACAGTTGAATGTGGATAACTAAACATTAGGTCTCTCTCTTCCAAGTCCCTGTTTGTACATGAATTAATAACTGATTGTGTTTACACCTCTCTGAAGCATTACTTATTATTAATCTCAGCTCTCTTCCACAGCATGTCTTTTGTCCTGTCTTTCTTCTCTCACTCCAACTGACCTTGGCAGATGGCCGCCCGTCCCGGACCCTGGTTCTGCTGCAGGTTTCTTCCTGTTAAAAGGGAGTTTTTTCCCTTCCCACTGTTGCCAAAGCGTTTGCTCGTAGGGGATCATATGATTGCTGGCTTTCTGTTTTATTCGTATCATTGTAGGGTTTTTACCAAACAATATATAGCGCCTTGAAACAACTGTTGTTGTAATTTGACACAGTATAAACAAAACTGAATTAAATTGAAAAAGCAAAACAAGCTCTTTCACAAAAGAAATAACCAACTCAAGCCTAGCATTCAGATAGTTACTTGTATGGCATTCTTACACACTCTAAATCAGTGGCTTAAAAAAGCAACTGGAAACAATGAGTTGTTCACACATTCCCCACTACACTACACTAACACAGTGGATTCCTACAGGTTACCTATGAAACCCATTATATAAACACCTAGCAGACGAATCTTATTCTAACACCAAACCATTCACAAAGAACCAACTGCTGTACAAGAAAATAAACCAGATGAGCAAAAACACTGACCAAACTAGTGCGTTCTTCACCAACTCACAAATCGATATGGATCTCCCAGACTTGCTCTAGCGACAACAAATAAGCCTTTCTAATAGTCACCCAAAACAGGCCGGAAACCCAGTTTTAGCCCATTTTAAAATGGACAAGACCTCAGTGTCACAAACCAGGTCCAAGTTTAGACAAAAAAACAGGGAGACCACACAGATAATGAAGTGCAACAGTAATAAATAAATAAATCATGAATTTTATCTGAAAAGAAAGATACAGTGGTTAAACCCTTGAAATAAACCCAAATCAAACCTAAAAAACAAAACAAAAAATGAGCTTATCTGACAGGGAGAAGAGAGCAAATGTTATTCATCAGGCCATCCTTAAACAATTAGCTGAATGACAACAGCTGTGATTTCTCCCAGGACACAAACCAGAGAGTGGGAGAAATCATCACACACTAGTTTACAGTGTTTTATCTTTTGATTGTTGGAGTTGCCATAGACTTAAACACCAGCTAAAGTAGACAGATGTTAGAAACACTTTAGGTTTTTCACACAGCTGGGAGCTTTTCATAAGTGGTGTTGACATGAGCATCAGCTTGGGTAAATTTTTCTATGAGTCACAGGTACAGAGAGACCGATTAGTTCAACAGTAAATTTCAAAAGAATTTTTATGTGTCAATACACACGAGCAACAGGGTGCTAGAAACACGGGAGAAAGGTAAATGTAATATTTATTGAGCACTGAAAAAAAAATCTTTGAATGAACATTAAAAAAAATCATGGAAAATTTTTCCACGCGATTAAATTGCTTTATTTTCATATTATGCAAATCTGTTATTCCAACATAATATACTTGAGTTGTACTAACTTAATTAATAAAGAGTCAATTTATTTGCTGTAGTTGAGCCCAACTAAATTTGACATAGTGGATCGAACCCATGCAAATTACGTTAGTCTGACAAAATACTCGAGTGTTCAACAAAGTCTAGAATCAGGTTAACATAATATTTTAAAGGATTTATAAGAAATTCTACTCCATCTATCTCTCAACTTTATCAGGGTTGATACAGTGCGGGTTACAAGGCTTGATACAGAGTTCTCTTTACATTTTTGTCCTTGACAGGTTAAACCCCAGTGGTTTTCCTGTGGTTTGAAATCTCTTGGGATCTTCTGCATTTCGAGAGTCAAGGTAACTAACCACTCTTACTAGAAACATGAAAGTATTTTGTTCAAATTACAAGTTAGACTTTTGTAAATTTAACAACCAATCAATTTCAGTTTTTTGAGTGAGGTACTCAAAACATGGTGGTGATGATGATGATGATGATGCCCTGATGGCTCATTTACTTTGTCCAGCTAATGCAAGTCTGACCTGGCAGTTAAGCTCCTAATGTCGCCACTTTGGTCACCAAATGTTTTCATATTGAGGTGTGAAAAAGGCCATGCAAAAGCAAACAGGCAACATCACTGTTTATATTGTGTATTTCAGTATGAAAGTCATGTAAAAATATCTTCAGACCGGTAATATGTGAAATTATAAAAAAAATTGTTAAAAGAAAAAGCAAAGGATTTGTTTCCAGAGGAAATTAGTTGTGCTTTGAGTACTGCTGAGGCTTCCATCATTCGTACAACATTTGGCAATAGATTTGAAAAAGACGGCATTATGTTGTGTTTTTATTTAACAATGATAAAATCCACATTTCAGAGTACACAGTAATCTCACAATGTATTATGAATAGCAAATACACATAGACACAGAGACTGCAGCTTAAGATATAAAACTAACCTAATATATAGTGCAAAAAAAGCCACGTCAGGTATTTCAAACTGACATTTATCACCATTTATAGTGAGAATACAACACACAGATGATTTCTTGACCTACGGTTTTAGTGGTGACATCAAAAGAAGCTTTATTTACAGAGTTGTATAACATTACAGTAACAGCTGGAATAAAGTGATGTCTCCTTTGGTTGCGGGCACAGACTCGCAGGCTGCTTAGACATCTGCAGAAAAATGAAGAAATGAAGAAGAAATGTAAAAATAACTGCTTCTCACAATAGAACAGTGGATTATTCACGTGCCTCCCTTTCATTAGTGTTTTATGCAACATTAAAAGATATAGGTGATGTAAAACTGCATTACTTTTACTATACCTTATATATATCTTAGCTCTCAAACATCAGTGGACTTTCCAAAAGCGGTGCTTTGTACCTGAGAGATAATAATTAAAAAGGAATATTTAAGACTGGTCACAATAGAAGATTCATTACTGACATTCAAAACCACACATGTAAGCTACAAAGCAGCTTACAAGCAGAAATGAGAGTGACTTCACTCAGTGGTGAATACATCTGTGAGTGATTTATGACCAGGTTGGTTTTAACCAAATGACCTTTTACTCAGATCCGTACTGCACCTTGCTGCAGGGCAGATTCTTGCTGTGATCTTTTGGTTTGTGCTTGGGTTTGGGTGGAACTGGTGGTTGGGTTTTTTTTGTGGTTCCTGCAAGAATGCTGGAAGCTTCAGTTGGCTGAGCAATCACTGACTCCTTAACAGTGATTACGTCCTCCACCTCTCCTCCGATAGCAGAGTGGTAGCTGTGACTGGAACTGCTGAAGCCGCTTACGCTCTCGCCTGATGACTCTGAGCTGTCCACTGAAACAAAGAAAAGTTTCTTTGTTAACATTGTACGTGCATGATTGGTTGAACTGAGGAATGATCAAAGTCTGCCATCAATTATGTCACGGGACAAGCTTCTCCCGCTACTACATAGTGGTGAGAGAAAGTTCCTAAATATAGCCAACAACTGAGGGCCAAACAGCTTTTTAGGAATTAGCTTTGCTATTGAAATACCTTTGGCTCTCTTGAAAAGAAATCTGCCCTGATCTCTGACCGTTGGCCCCATAGCTTGTAGAGGAAATTCTCTGAGGCTTGAAACACAATACCCTGATACTGTAAACCTGTTCAGGGGTCATCAGAAACACTCTCATAGCAATAGGAAGTTTTGGGGTACATCAAAGTATATACTTTCCTTCTGGTTCATTGAGAAATACCCTCTTCATTTGACTGGTCATTTGACTTTGTGTAATAAAAATGTATCACATACTTTTTACTCTGATCAAGGTTTCACTCACACAATAAATGCTGACTTCCACTCTCTTGGTCAAGATCGTCCTCCTCCAGGGCTCCTGGGGGTGACGCATATCGTCCAAGGACCCCTGCAATCACCTTCTGCTTTGGTCCACACAAGTACCCCACGGGGGAGAGGGAGCCCCGTCCAGAGGACGAGGAGGAAGAAGAGCTGCTCCTTGAACCAGCGGACTTTGGCCGCCCTCCTGGAAGCTCGTCCCGTGATGCACATGATCCCACAGAGAACAGGCCTCTGTTTTCTGACAACAAGAAAGGGTGTAAGGGTCTGAGAAGTCACAAATTTATTTAAAAACATCAAATACTCACCTCTCCCCATCAGTACATAGTCAATGGCTCGATCATTGATGGCTGCCTCACTGGGCTGAATGTCCATAAAAGGCTTGTTTCCAATACCCAGAAACACTCTCTCCTGCAAACGAACCTCTAAAAAGATAACATGTGAAACCATTTGTGTAATTTTCAAATGGTACATTCATTGACTAATTGTGCAGCTAGATATGCTGCGCTGGTTTTTTTGTTTTTTTTCTTTTATGAAATGAATCCTCCAAATGTAGTAATTGGTGTGTGTTTATATGTAGGTGCCGTACCTCTGTTGTGTATAGCCTGTTCCCAGAGTATCCGTTCCAGGTCCCTGACCCAAGCCTCCTTCACTTCACGGCTGGCTGCTTGCAGAGTGTATGTGTCCTGACTTTTCCTCTTTCTGAACCAGATCTCAAAACACAAACCGGTGTCACCGGTGTTTTGTGTCATTCCTATGTCAGAGGTCTGAATACAGAGAAAGATAATGTGTTTGTGTTAGATTATAGGTTTTTGTAAATACACCAAGCACTTTGGTACATTTGTAAAACCACAGGCAAATATCCAAGTCCTCTTGAGGAGTATCAGTGTGCCAGACAGGACTTAAAATAAAGAGCTGAGCTGTGTTAAAATAGTGACTCTTAAGTAAGGGTACTTGCAAATTTTCACAAAAGGACTGTTTTTATAAGTTGCAGCTCAAGGTTTATGGGTATATTAACGCATATTATTGAATTATTCAGAAAAACTTGTTTTTGATATACACTACTGAGTATAGTTCTATATTATGTGTCACATTGGATAAAGGTTCCGGTAAAGGCCAAGCTGGTTTGTGTGCGTTGTGAGTCTTCCCCTTCATGTATGCAAAGAGGAAATTGTCCTAAGTTATGACACCAAATGGAAAATCTGTCACTATAACAGTCATTTGCAGTTTGCAATAAGTAATTTTATAGTGACTTGTTATAAAGGGGAAGTTTCTTGAATGAACTTTCATTTGCTGTGATGAATCACAAAAAAATTCTTCATTTGAAGCACTTTGCATGCGTGCGTGTTTGTGTTTGCGCAGTACGTGTACCTTGAATGACTGTTTGTAGATGTATGTGTCATTTCCAATGTCAGTCTTCCTTGTCTTGCTAAAGAGGATGAGTTCTTGAAAAAGGAAAATGTGACGGAAACATTTCTTCTTCCTAAAAGTTACCAAAAACTCATCCTGACGAATCAGCTGCCCTTGCTCCTTTAGATTAACCTGTAGTACACAAAAGAGTTATTAAGTGTGGCTCAGTAGGGTCATTTGCAGTGCTGTACCCATCAAAAATGCAAAAAACTACATTTTAAATGTACGATCCTTTGAATAATTATCAACCTTCTAAATTCAGCTAAAGAAAAAATCAAATAAATTTAAGCAGCAAAGCAATATACTGAACCTTTTAACTACTTTTGACAGGAGAGAGGTCATCAAGTTAACAAAATAACCCACAAAATTCCTGTGAATCTTCACCCCCTCTGTCTGGGCTCTCAGATAATGGAACTCCAGACCACCACGTCCTCCACACACACACCACCTCACTTTGGATTCCTATGAATGAGGCTAATGAATTCTCCTTGTTAATCATATCCTAGCCTCTCCTATGCATGTTCTGTCTTAGCAGTGCTATTGCACAAAACCAAGAAATGATGAATGTTTCTGAGTATTTATATTGACCTGCCTGTACCTGTTTCCCTACTTTGCTGCTTAAACTCCATAGATGTTGCACAACAGCATGACAAACCAGTGTACATTCATACTATATTTTGTAATATGCATATAACACTTAAAAACTTCACATCTTGTAATCATGATAATCAAATTACTAAGAACTAAAGCTAACGCAACTAGAGTCCTTCTTACATCACAGTGGTGGATGGCGTCCATGGCCAGCAAGTTGTTGCCATGACGAAGCTGGAAGTGGATGACCTCAAGGGCTGCCTTTAGCTCAGCTATCTCTCTGATTTGTCCCGGATCGCACTCCCTCATCATGTCCTGCAGCAGCAAACTGTACTTACTAATGCGCTGCACAGGCTTCAACAGGTATGACCATAAGTCCATTTTATCCCCCAGCTTCAGCTGCTTTTGCTGGTACGAGAAAAGAGGAAACAAAGCAGTATTGTTATAAAAGGTCTGGTGAATATCTGTACAGGCTAAAAA
This sequence comes from Haplochromis burtoni, assembly GCF_018398535.1. Taxonomy (NCBI): domain Eukaryota; kingdom Metazoa; phylum Chordata; class Actinopteri; order Cichliformes; family Cichlidae; genus Haplochromis; species Haplochromis burtoni. The sequence continues at coordinate 1,060,335 of NW_024582393.1, forward strand.
AGGTGTATGACATGGTTAAAATCATGCGTGTGTGTGATGGGACATTGGATGAGTGAGATTAGAAGAACATTTTTTGAATAAATGCCTTTTATAATGGCAAAATCTGTCAGCTTCAGTCAGTCAGTTTCTCCACCAACATAGCTATTAAAGGAATTCTCATAAAATCCTTATTACAGGATTTGTAATAACTATATCACTCTACAAACTTTTAATGAGGTGCAGTCAACACCTTAACTAATTTAAATATGACTACATGTGTACCTCTGAATTGCATCCAGCGCTCCTGATTACATCACTTCTTGCAAGTCCCATTCAGTCCACTAGCAATACAATACAATACAATATTGCAATGTATTTGGAATTTCAGCATTGCCTTAGAGGACAGATTTGTCATCTCTTCTCCAAAACAAGACTTGAAGGGTCTACGTTTTCACACGTCTTCTGCTCTAATCACACATGAGGCATCTACTGGGCAATTTAACAAAAAAACCAAAAAAGAAATACAAAAAAGAAATAAAATGCGAAAAAAAAAAATAGCACTAGAGAGGTTCAGAGGTATACAAAGAGATGTTTTTATTCCTGAAACAACAGCGTTTTTTGATAGCATCCTACATAGCGGCTACATATCTGTGGCATCCTGGAGAGAAGGTCCACATTTGTGATCTCACCTTGAAAAAAGCCTGCCCGTGATTGATCAGGAGACTGTCAGACTGGGGCTTGTTCTTGCTGTAAAGGGCATACAAAGCAAAGCTTTCTCTCTAAAATAGAAAATAAATGCAGATGATTAGTCGGGACTCTGTGTGGAAGTATGTCACTACATCCCAAGCAGTGTACCATAATTCCAGTAAATTCTTGGAAGCTAAAGACACTGGCATACAGTCAGGACACATTTGAAAGCAACTTTATTACACATCAACTGGGAAATTACTTGGTGTTTGAAAACCGTGAGGTAGTACTAAACATTAAACAGCTGCCAAAACTTAAACCGATTGTGTCATGGAAAAACTAATGATTTAATGATTCAAGAAACAGTGTGTATACAGTGTATACATACATACATATATATATATATATATATATATATATATTAGGGGTGCAACAATAATCCTATCGATAGTGAACCGTTCGATACAGTGCTTTCGGTCTGGTACGCATATGTATGAACAATACACATTTTTTAATTTATTTTTATCAACTTTTCTTCTGAAGATGCTGTCTATGTTGAGCACTCAGTGAATATGCGTTCAACTACTCTGCCTAGGCTGCACTGTCGAGTGCAGATCCACTGAGCGCAGCGCAAGCTAGCAAGACAGAAGCTAAGCTCGTTGCAACATGGCAAATTGAACCTCCCCCACCCTCATTCAGATCTGGCGTTTGGAACTATTTTGGTTTTCATGTGACGTATGACCCTGAAGGTAAGCGCGTCATGGACTAAAGTAAAACAGTATGTTGGATGTGCTAAGCGCATTAGCTTTAGCTGTTGGCCTAGCCCCACTACACAGGGCGATTAAAATAATTTTAATAAATTGACAAATTAAAAAGGCATGAACATTTTTTGTATCGAAAAAATATCGAACCGTGACACCAAAGAATCGAACCGAACCGTGATTTTGTGTATCGTTGCACCCCTAGTATATTATATATATACATATATATATATATATATACTATATATATATATATTTTTTTTTTTTTTCTTCTTAAAGCTAGACTTTCACAAATGGCACCTACGTGACGTAGAAAGCAGCGTCCTATTCTGAAGGGTTCATTGACACAGCCCTCCAGCTCATTCAGGAAGTAATGTCGGTGGAAGTCGTGGAGCTTTTCTAAGTTACCAAAGATGCTCCCCCTCTGGCCCCTGAGATCCTGAGGGACATCTTCCCTCTCCAGCTCAGGGAAGTAGTGCTCTCGAACATAACCCAGAGCCTTCACATACTCCCTCTCTGTGGACAGTAGCTCCTCCATGATCCTCCGTACTTTCCTGTTCCACATGCAGGAAATGAAACCCAGGTGATCTCAGTTTTACATTGTGTGTGCGTGGGTAGCATGTCTTCATACGACAGTATTGCTTACTGGGGAACATTTGGGTAAAACATTTAATATAGTTTGCCATATGTTGGACAGCATCTTGCTCTAGATTACAGGTGAGGGAGAGGGTTACTTACAAAACAGTGCAGCCATTGATTTCTGTTGGTGTGAGTAATGTCTCTGGAGTCCTGACATCTTCAGGTTCCCGTCTGGAGTCTATACATCCTTCACCCTTCCCTTCATTGCTGTCTCTTGGTGATTTGCTGATCGGGTTTCCTGGCCGTAGTCTCTTGTTATGGGGAAAAGGGAGATTTTGGATGGGCTGCTGATTTTGTTCCAGTGACTGTGTCTTACTATGACAGTGCTTGTGACTCACATTTAAAGGCGAAAAGCCAGGAACGCTCGTCAGATAAGAGCAGACATGTGAGCCTTCGCTTAGAGATCGACTTAAAGGTTGGTGTGAAGGAAAATCCTCGCTCCCTTTCATTGAGCTTACATCTCTTAGATCTGTCTCACTGTGATGCTCTCTTGGCCTCAACTTGCTCTCTTGGTGGGAGTCAGTGTTTAGAGAGAAATCAGAAGTATTTTCTCCATTTTTATCAGGCATTTCTGGTAAATGCAGCTCTTTAGACTCTTTGTTTTTGCTCTCTTTGAAGTCATTGCAGTTGAGGCACACAGCACTGGTGCTAAGCTGTGGGGTTAAGGAATGCTCTGCCTCTGCTATCACACTCCCTTTCTCCTCTTTCTCCATTTCTCCATGTTCCCCTGGAGACTTTGCAGCTGTGGTCTTCTGGATCTGGTTCTTATCTATGTATTTTTTCTTCTTCTGCATCTCCTTAAGATGCTGCCTGACTTCTCGGCACTGGGCCCAAGCTGCATTCCACACTCTCATTGCTGCCGAAGCCCCTGATCCCAAGGCGCAGGCTTTAGCTTTCACAGCCTGGAAGTGAGGGGTGGAGAATTCACCACCTAATCTCTGCTCATACATTTGGAGTGTACTTAAAGTCTGAGCTGGGTAACACCCCTGCTCTACCTGCTCCAAAGAATGACTGCATTCTTTGGCCAGGGCAGATGCCTAGACAGAGAGAGTGAGTGAAAGGAAATGGAAAGTAATCAGTAAAAATGTTTACAAGGGGGAAAAGGACGTTAATAAAAATTGTCAGGAGCAATGACAAAACACAAACCTTTTCACAAAAGGCGTAAACGTGCACAAGCGCGTCCAGTTCTTTGGATCTCTGTTGTGCACGCAGCATGAAGTCTTCTACATTAGATCTGAAAGTGTTGACGAGAGTTTGAAAAACATCTCTTGCAGGGCTGCTGTCGCTGGACTCAAAAATGCCCTCTGCCTCTGCAGCTAGGATCAAGGCATTCTGCTGTTTTTCCTGTGATAAACGATGAAAATGGTAAGTGAAATCAATTTCCTTCCGCTTCTGCAGTTTACTGATATCACTGATATCAACTTTGATCAGCCAAAAGAGGGCAAGTTTTCTTATCTCTAATTTCTTTGCCGTTAGGTGATACCTTAGACTGAGTAAGGAACATGTGGAAGTGCTCCAAATCCTTTTCAGTGCAAGCCTGGGTATCATCAATTGAGTAAGAGTCCTTCAGTCTCTGTTCACCTTCTGTGCTGAACCACATCCCAGCCTACAAGACACAAAGCCCTGGTTATGCGGTTACACTTTGTACATGTGGCTACCAGCTGTGAGTTTATCATCACATAACTTTTAGATGTTTAAACACATATTGTAGATTCTAATATTGTAAACAGACTAAGATTACTAGACATACCGTGCTGATTTTGGCTTCCACCTCTCGAAGCCTGAAAAGGAACTCCAGCTGTTGGAGGGACTCGTTTGATCTCATCACCAGTGTGTGGAGCTTCTCCTCCACTTGGTTATAAAGACTTGTCACCGACTCCAAAGCGTCTCTGCAACACGAGGAGAAAACATTTAAGACTGACTGTGAGGGTGCGTTTGTCATGCAGGGAGGGAAATGGCTTTTTAATCAGCATCACGCCAGGCAGTTTTTGACAGCCATCATGTGACACTGTCCTTGTTTTATTGTTTTAATTGCAAACCCAATTCTGAAACTGTTGTTAACACTGCATAAAATGTAAATAAAAACAGAGTGCAATGATTTGCCAACCTCATATTTGACCCAGACTAGAACACAGAAAAATGTTTACTCCCAGTCTAGGAAAAAAGGCAAGGTCGTTTTGAATTTGATGGCAGCAACATGGTTCAAAAAAATTTAAGAACAGGCCATGTTTAAAACTGGGTAACATCCTCTCTTCTTTTAACAACAGTCTGTAAACATCTGGGAACATCAAACTGAGGACACCGGCTGCTGGACCTTTGGGAGAGGAATGTTGACCCATTGTTATCTGATATAAAATACTTGGTTGCACAACAGTCCTCGATCTTCTTTATCTCATTTTTCATTTACAGCATTTACATTTTTTTATTGTCTTGCTAAAATACAAAAGGCCTTCCCTGAAAAAGACTTACTTATTCTTTGTTGCTCTAATACATGTGCATATCTTTCAGCGTGGATGGTGCCTTTATAGATGTGCTGTCTCAACGTTTGCTTTTTTGTTTGTGTTAGATGGGTCACTGCTATTCAATTCAAAATGTTCAATATCCATCTCAGTTCAAACATTTCATGTTTTCTGTGTTCTCTTGCGAATAAAATATGACTTTATGAGATTTTCAAAATCACCAGATTTTTGGAATTTGTTCGTATAAAAGAAGCACGCTATAAAAAATTTCCAAACTAAAAAGTATTTTAAAACACAATAATCCTGTTTTGCTACAGCCATTTTTTACGAGTTTAGTGGTAGCTGCACATCTCTTTTTGGGCCTTTAAGTTAAGACAAATGAAATCTGTTTGCTCTTTAATTCTAGTTTAAAACCACAAATAAGATTCATGCAGTTTTTACTGGGGTGTGTTTTTTATTTTTTAACAAGGCAAAAAGCAATTAAAATAAATATGTTTAATAGTCGTTATTCTATGATTTATGGTAATATTTCATGGATAACTTACTATGCTTCCTGCTGGTAAGTAAAACAAATGAAACTAGTTGTTAATATTTAATATAAACAACATTTTGCAGCCACCCACACAGCCATGCAGCCAGCAGTTTTTTGTTTTCACTTAGCTGGAATAATTACAGTAGAGATATTCCCAGGACTGTGTAGGCATCTAAAAATGGTCATTAATTGACTTCTACCTCACATGCATGTCGTTTTTTTCCCATTAGGGAGGAGAAATCCTACATGTTATCATTCCGATTAGTAAAGTTTGGTGATACCCAGGATGGCTTCACCCATTACCCTTCCAAATGCAATGTGCACATAAATTTGCCAAGTATGGCAAGTGCAAATAAAACAGCCCTTAGATTCTCTATAGCATGTTATATAGATTAATACAAGTTAAAAAAGAAGAATATCATTCAGTGACAAATCATATCTGACACCTGTAGTCCTCAGACTGTGGAAATCTGAACTCTTCTTTCTTCATCCTGGCCAGAAAAGCCCCTCCTTCCCTTTGCAAAGTCACCAGTCTAGCATCTTCCAGCATTTCTTTCATTGAAATCCTCTGTTCTTCAATGCATTGCTGCACTTCCTGTTTTATGCAAAAAACAAAGCCAAAATGTAAGTGTGTGGTGCATACACCAATTTAATAACAATACAGTATAAATATATATATGTTACCTGAGCTGTGTCCATTTGGTTTCTGTTATCCACCCTCTTAATGGCCTTTTGCAACAAACTGTCAGCTCCTCGCAGGTCAGTCATAAATGAAACCAGCCTCTGAAATAAAACATGTTCAATTGTATTGAACTGAGGAGCTTTGTGGAAGAGGCAACACCGTGTGGAAGCAAAAGGAGACAAACTGAGTTAATTTTTTAAAAATCTGCAGACACCATTATCAGTGTGCTGCTGGTTACTTTAGATGCTTTCAACTATCCGTACAATATTACTGTAGGGTACATGACTAGGGCATCAAGTCTAATATCTCGCATTATAATAATTTTTCTATTTATATAAGAAACTTTAAGCTATCGGGAGCTTACTGATTTAAAACAAATATTGAATATGTTTTACTGTATTTACTAGTCCACATTGTGGTTAAATGCTGTATTACTTTAACATTCAATTTTCTTTAAGTATTAGATATATTAAGAAATATAAATGGTTTAAAAATAACTGTATTTAAAAAAATTTCTATAGCTGTCTACAGGCAGTTCAATTCTTTATTTTCTTCTTCTTGGGCTGGCATACTCCTCCTTCCCCTCATTTGCACACTAGTACAGTTAAATATTATGTAATTTATGGTATTGTATATGCTACACAAAGTAACTGATCTGTGTGTTAAAGCAGAATGGCTTTGGTTGAGACTCAGTGTTGAGTTTATCCGTAACCAGGATAAAATATCAGCCCCTACTTAATGTGAGCAAGTAACATTATAATAAATAATCAAATTCATCATTCAGATAAGACTTTGCCCTTTCCCATGTGACCACACCCTTCCTGCACTCAAAGTACAGCACATCAGTTATCATGCATGCTCCGGGTGGTTGGCTGGGTGGGAGCCTAATTTTAACTGTGTTGAATTATGGTTGAGCAACTTTAGTCACCAGAGACCACTCCATGGGTTTTCAGAGTGAAGTAGTTAGGATTCAATACCACCAGTAGAGCAGTTGTGTAGACTTAGCGTGTATTTTTAGTACCTGATGGAACTGCAGCCACTCGGTGTGACTGTAAGTGAAGGTACCTCCAAAATCAGAGGTTAGTTGGGAAGCTTCCACCGTCTTGTTTAGGGCTTTCATAGTGGTCACCAAATCCATCTAAGAGACAAAGGCAAACACTTTGTGAATAAGAGTTACACTTTTATACTGAATAGGGAAATGAAATGTTTTGATGTCTGACCTGCAGACCAGGCTGTTTTTCAGGACGCTGACAAGTGTCTTTATCCATCAGCATGACGATACTGTGGACAGCATGGAGAGCTTGCTCCTGAAGCAGAAAGAGAACAGGTTAGGGGAAGGCTGCTGAGGGTTATTAAGTGGTACATGTCTAAGTATCCTGCCTTTTTTTTCTCACTTACGGTAAAACCTTAATGACCACAGACCTACAGTGCAATTTGTACTGTACACAAGGCCAGTACACTATACCCCCAGGCCTGTTTTTTCCAGTAAACCAAACACTCCCCATAATCTTTGCATCAACTTTTTTCTGGCATGTGCATGCAGCATTACTGTTTTAACCTGGGCCATCAATAGAGCCTTGTAGAGGTGAAGAGGGGGAGGCTTCTTCCTGGCATTGATGACCAAAGTCATTCCCAGCTCTCGAACATCTTTCCTACGAAAACAAGTCATGTTAGAGCGCATTAGGAACCCAAATGTAGTATTTCATCACAGTGTTCATTTAGCAATAAAGACCAGATTTAAGAGCTTTTGGGCTTTAAGTAATCCACATCTCAGATTTACATTAACCTCTTCATCTGACACCCACTTACCCACATCTGACACTTAGACCTTAAACTTTTTCATAAATTCACAAAAAAAACCCAAAGAAAAAAGAAACCTCTTCTTTGTTTATCCCTATGTGAGTCTACATCAAGCAAGGCTGTTATTTCTGTCAATGCGCTGCATACCAGACTGCTGGCAGCGAGCCTGGCTGCAGACTGTTGTGGTGTGACTCTTTGCTGGGGACAGCACAAGGTCAGCTTTCTGGTAGAACAGCTTTGCATCAAAACCTTTAGTTAGTGTAAACAAATAAGCCCACTAATTTGCCCTTTACTAGACCAGTAACATGGCTAATGTTTACTGGCCACCGGTCAGTAAACATTAGCCATGTTACTGCCAAATGATCTTAAGGTGCTATATGCAGAGGTCAAATCTGTACAGTTGTAGAACTGTTGCTATACAAACTAATTACCCATAGGAGAACAGTTGGTGTGGATATGAGGTCATGCATAATATTATTCACAGCTTCCTGCTGACCACTGGAAATATTGAAAATGATATGCTGCTGCCCTCTTGTGGTAGAACCTTTTCATAACATAATAATCACAGGCGCTAAATGAAAAGCCAGCAAGTATTTTCCTCTTCTGGCACACTGAAGACATCAGCTTCCCACATGTTGCAAAGCACAAACTCCATTCTCACAGGTTTGTTAACTGCAGAAATGTTATCTTTTTTTCTCTAGAGATACATCTAAGTCTTTCAGCACTGTACCTTGGTATAGAATGTAAGTAGAGCAGTAATTCACAGATGCTTTGTGCTGACACATGAGGGGACGTCCACCCCATCCTGTCACCATGGACCTCCACAACTGCCCTGCCAGTCTTGTCCCTGCTGCCTGCAGATGGACATGATGGAGAAGATGCTTTTAATAAATCCATGAAGTGGTAAAAGTTTTCCTTATATGAATTTTCAGTCACAGGAATTCAGGGCTACATTAAATTTAACCTTTTATGTTTAACACTGAAAACTGAGGCGTCACTCGCTTCTGCTGAGCTTTTTAAGGCACATAATAATTATAACATCTGATCCATCACATCTTACAATGACACAGAAGCCACTGATGTCATCCTCTGATCAAATAAAAACTGTTTTTACCTGTTAAAATGCTAAGTCGTCACGTTGTGTGCAGTATTTGACTTCTTAGGTACAAAAAAGAAATTTGAAGCATACAGTAACATGTACTGTATGCCAGAAATGGTTATTTTGCAGTGAAAAATCACATTGCAAAATAATATATTCTCATGTCATACACTAACAAGTGCAAAATTACCTGGTAAACACACAATCCCCAGTTCAAGCAGGCCACTGATCCTCCTGAAAGCTGACTCTTGCGAGGGATGCTGAGTGTCAGAAGAGGATATACTTTCTGTCTTTAAGTTGTGGAGTTTGGTACCCGGCCCCTCTGCAGTGGACAAAGCTTCACTTCTGCTCGGCTGAGAATCTAACAAAGCAAAAAATATATTTATATATTTTGAATGTTTTATAAATGTGACAACTCAAAACATGATTTTTGGCAGCAAGCATGAAAAATGAATATATATTTTTAATTATCCATTAGACTGTTTTTTATTGAGGGACTTTATTCTAAGATCGTGCAACGCCTTCCTGTAAATTGTCAGCTTCATTTTCTGTCCAGTAACCTTTGCCCTTTTATAACAACAGCAATTAATAATTTTAGAGCCTCTTTAACATGTTTAAAGTTACACAGCTGCACAGACATTCACAGACCACTTCTAAATACTGGACATGGTCTTTATAACAAAACACAGCGGCGGTCTGACTACTAAATCTTGCTTTTACTAGTTGGCCTCCTCTTGGAGCCAACAAGGCCTCATCTGTCCTCTCTCTCTTTGCCACTTTAACAGCCCGTGACAAGCATGTCTCCAGTCAAGATCTCAACTTGCCCCTCTGAGGGCTTGCGGGCACATGCCACTGGGTGCAGAGGATAGAGAAACTGCCTTCTTGCACGTTATGCTGTCTCTCTACATTACAAGAATGCTCTGCTTTTTTTTTTCTACCCAGTGGGTTCAGGCCCTTTCTTTCACTGGGGTGCAGCATGCTATTTCCTTTCACTCCCTTGATAATAGGAATGACGTAAATGTGGCTGTACTGCCAGAGAACCCAGACAGCATTGGGAGAATCCCTAGAGGAAGATCATACTCAAACCTGATCTTTAACCTTTGAACCCTCTTTTAAAGAGCCCTCGTGAACTGTGACCTTCACTGGAGCACATTCTTTCAAAGCCCCTTTGAACATGGAGCAACCGATCATTTTAATGGCTGTGTGCACAAAATAATAACAATGTTGTTGAGTCGCATGGATGTTATCCCTCACTTACCTTTTTTTAGACACTTCTCTGTTTCCAGTTTCAGAGTTTCCTCATCAAGTTGAACTTCTTGCCTACAGTGCATTAAGTTCGTGACTGTTTCAGGGCAAATATCACTATGGCTCCTGTTGTTGAGCTTATAGAGAAGTGGCCTCCCGGTAGGAGTTTCTGAGACAGCGGACAAAGACCTCACTTTAACTTTGTGCTTGCCTGATGGTTTCACATCCTTCCCCCTCTGGTGCGACTCCAGGTCACCACCAGGGGTACCCGAGGACACATCTGATACTGGATGCATAAAAGCACAATGTCCTGATGGGTGAGAAATAAGTTTTGTCTGAACTCTCTGACTTTGGCTCAAACCAGGGGTTGATTTCAAAATTATGGGCGACTCCTTCATGAGGTTTTCCGGCTCACATTTACTAGGAAGGTGGGGCTTTAAGTTTGCTGGTGTTGGCTCATGGCAGTGTTTGCAAGGGAAGGGCTCATTACCAAACACAGGTTCCTTACAGTGGTTACAATAGTTTCCTACTTGGTCTTTTTGAGCACCAATTTTAGCCTTAGATTTTAACTCCCCATCTTCAGTCAGGCCGACCTCCTCCAAGGCAGCCAGGAGGTCTACACTCCCTTTCTCAAAAGGCACTGGATTTGTCAGTGCCGCCAGGTATGAATCTCTGTACCTGCACTTCATGTCTTCATCAGTGAGGTCCTGCTCCAGCTTCCCCTGGCTGCATGGTGTAAAACGCTCCTCTGTATACTGAAGCGTGCGTCCGCAGGGAACGCTATTCCCAAGCGGCACAGGTGGGGGTGGTCTAACAGGTTTGAACAAAACTGAATTGGTTGGATTTGGAAGCCTGTCTCTCTGTTTATCCACAAGCTCTTTCCCTTTGTCGATATCCACCAGGTCTACATAATCACCCTCAATCTCTTGATAGTTATGACTGTCCCAGGTATTAGGAGAAACCCAACCCACCGGCTTGATTAATGGTTTGGAGCAGGATTTCGGGGCCCCTCTTTTATCTTCCATTTTGACAAGTTTGGAAGAACAGGCTGCGGGTCTTAAGGATGCTGACATCCTGTCATTTGCTGAAAGAATCGTGGCTTCAACTGGTAGGGTGGAGGAGTTGAAGTGGATGGGAACTGAAATCTGCTTTGGCTCAGGGTGAGATTTCTGACAGGTGGGCATGATCTTAGGCTTGTCTAAAAACTCTGGAATTGCGATTTTGGCCCACGGCAACTTAATTACACCTTGGTCTGTGCAAAGCAAACACCGTGACAAAGGAGTTCCGTCACGTCCTTCGTTGATGTCCCGCAGCCAGTCTTCGGTGAAGATGCAGGGATAAGACGTTTCAGGGATGGGGGTCTCCTCCACTTCTCGACATCCTTCCTCCAGAAGACATTTGAGGACGATGCGTGCCGCTTGTTCCCCAAAAGGCTCCACTTGAAGATAGAAGTCTCCAGGACGCAACAGCAAGGGGTTAACGGGCGCTAACTGGATGACCGTTTTGTCATGGAGACAGAGAGGCCAGCCCTCACAGCGGAAAACCACATCAGAGTATCCAGCCTAGGAAAAAATCAAATAAGGTTTCTTACAATGCAGTTTTGTTTCTAAATTACTGTCTACTTAATTCACTGCATTGCTGTATTGATTGTTTGGTTCTGTGTTTCCTGCTTATAAGTTTGGACATCTACAGTAAATCTTCTGATCATACTGTAAAACTGAATTTACCACTGGTGTAGTTTGAGGCATTTAGATTCATGTGGGCATCTGATGCTCTGACTGAGCCTAAGTTTTCTATACAAAACAAAACAATGTCTACAGTATGCTGTAGCTTATAAATCACAATTTTTATTAATCACTTCTATACAGTGAAAAAGAGGTTTGCAGCAGCACAAGTTTGCAGGGTAGCCTTTATCACTTGGACAGTTGACACTATTTGAACCCCTCAACCTTTTAACATATGGAAGATTTCACAAAGACACAAAGATATGATTTCTACTCACACATGCTGCCTGTTGGACACTTTCCAGCACATGTTTGGAAGGAATCAGGAAGTCAAGTAAACACTGCAGAGCATCACCGTGATAACGTTCCTCAATAGTGCGAAACAGCTGGCAGAGGACGATGGGCGCTGTGGCCTCAAACGGTGGGAAGAGGGCCGACAGCACACTCTGGATGGACGAGTCCAGAGACTCTGGGTTCTGTAGGAGAAAAAGAGATGAAGGGCAGTCAGATGAAGTTTGGACGTCTACAGTAATGCAGATGTCGCTCAGTCTGTCACTGTGGATTTGATTTTTATCAAATTTTCTGGTATTTTCAGCCTTTTCACAAACGCTGCTATTTTCAGTTCCACATGTGGAAAACGAGTACACCGTGACCATGAATTACAAACTATGTCTATTTAGACACAACTTTCTTCAAATAAGGTATTTGAAAGAAAAAAGCCTCAAAAGCCAAAACAGGTCGACAACAATTGCTGTGCAAATGCCAAATTACGAGACAGATGATTTTCCAGACCTGCTCACCTTCACTGTGCTGGGTTTGAAATCAGTTTAAAAAGTTTTTGCTGTCATAAAGAAACAGATATATTATTTTTTTTTATGAGTTCACTGTTGGGTCAGTGAATTCTTATTCAGTCTACTTGGATGATTAAAGGCAAGATCAGCACAGAAGAAAGCATGAACAAGCCTGTTCAAAAGGATTTCAATTTTATTATGGAGATAATTAAGTCTGTCCTGTATGAGTATGTGCAACTTGTTTCATGTCTAGCCAGGATACACTTCCTTTGAGCTGGTATATTAGCAGCAGACCTGGGTCGGCATCTGATGTAATTGAAAATGACAAAGAAGCATATGGTTTCATAAAGATGCCACTGCATATGACACCATCTTATGTCAGAAGGTAAAGTAGCTGCCTGTGGGCAGACGTCTGCTTTTAGTAATCTTGCGAATGCTTGTATGGGCATTCTACTAGGACCAGCTGTGCCACAAGTGAAGTCCATCTAAGCACATGGAAACTATTCAGATGAAAAGATAATGTCTTCAAAGCAGTTTTGGTGCACCAACCGGGCTATAAGCCCAGTTTTGAGGTGGTGATGACTAGAGACGTGAAGCCTGTCAACATGGCTTAGTACAGGGGTCGGCAACCTGCGGCTCTTTAGTCCTTGTAGTGCGGCTCCGCGTGGTTTGGGAAAATAAATTAGAAGTAATTAGCTGAAGTGTATTTTATTTATGTTAGTTCTTTTTTAACTTGTAGTTCTAAATTGGAAGATTATTGTGATATTGAAATATAAAAATACAATTATATTCTTTTATTTTTCATCGCTCAAAATAAGCGTCACACTCGCAGAAGCCGGTGTACCCGCCAAGACTTTCAACCCGAGGTAGGCCAATTATGGACCTTCGGATTCATGTTATGTCAGCAGCTGTTCTCCACCGTGAACTGTGTTAAAAACAAACACCGCTCACGCCTCACAGACGACAGCTTACAGTCCTGCGTGAAGATGAAAGTGACTTCGTACAGCCCCGATTTGCAGACGCTGTGCGCAGAGGTTCAGGAGCAGAAGTCCCATTGTAAAGATATCACGGCAGACCCGACGATGTTTCCATGAACACGCTTTTCAGCATCTCTTTATTGACCACTTTTCACACACGGTTGCTGTACGCATACAGTCGGTGTTAAAGCTCACAGCCTGACACATACCAACACAACAGCATAGACGGCACAGACATAAAGGCGGCGAGGCGTGATTGCAGGTGCCACTGCAGAACACGCCCCGCCACACACATTAACCAGGTAAAATACATATTTAGGCAGAATTTTGCAAATATCTATTTTTAATTTTTTCAGCAGCATAGTGCTTTTTTCCCAATTATTTTTTAAAAGTCAGGTCCAGGCTCCAAAAGTCCAAAGGCGATATAAGGGTGGCGGCTCACAACAGTTTTTGTTTGCTGCATGGATCATTTTAGTTCAGAGTCTTTCCTTTTGTTATGTTTCTTTAAGAGTTCAAAATGTGTTAATTACATAAATAAAATATAATTTTCTCTGTAGCACTTGGATTTCATAAGCAACACACCTTAGTTGTTCACACAAAGTATAAAGGTAAAAAACAATATATACAGTGTTATCTTCATTTTAGATGTCAAAAAGTATTTGCGGCTCCCAGTGTTTCCGTTTGCGTGGAAACCGGGTCCAAATGGCTCTTTGGATGTGAAAGGTTGCTGACCCCTGGCTTAGTACAACAGTGTTTGGTACTGCAGATATTCTACTGTTGGTTTGATGTATAAGTACACCAGCTGCATGACAATGAATCCAGAGATGTAACATTTACATGTAGCACAATATATAAATAAAGTAAAATAAGTTTGTAAAAGAAAATACTATTATTGTATATTAAATATTAATATATTACGCTATTATTATATTATTATATACAGAGCAGCTGTATCACCTGGTCATTAACTAGAGTGCTGGACAAAAGTGAAGTTCCTCTAGCATGTGATAAAAGGTGCAGCAATGTGAACCTCTAGGAGATGAAAGAAGAAAAGTCACGTGATTGCCAAATTCTTGGGAATCATCGAGGGAACACTTTGGATACACTGACATATGCATCTGACTGAAAAATGAGAACTTCAAAAGTGAAAACCACTTGGGGAGGCTGACCGGCATTGATTTCCACATTGCTAACTTGGCTGGAAACCCCATGAAATACAATGTAATATTTTTATAGTGTCTCAAGATTATTAAATATAGTGCTCTTCACAGTCTTATCTCATGCCAGATAGAGGTGAAATGTACAATTATTCTTCTATCCTATCCTATCAAATCAATGTTTGGTAATGAAAAGGAAAGCCATAATATTCATACCGAGTTGATATTTGAATATAAGGACTTCTTTTGAATCTGCATAGATATCAGTCGCTAATCACAGCAGGTATGTTATTCACACAATCACTTGTCAGTAGCCTGCTGTGTTAATCTCCCAGCCTACAAAGGACTCTGTTTTTTAGCCCCTTCCTCATTTAGGTTGATGGCCTGACCAAGACCAGAGCGGCTCAGTGTAAACACAAGTGCAGGAGCTTCAAAGACCTCACACTGGTTTACACTGGGACCATTTGGCAGATGCAGATACTTGCGAGCAACTTGGACATAAAACATGCAAATGTCATAAAATTCCAGCTGTTTATAATCCATTTGGTATTTCAGTAAATCTTTCAACTCTGTTTAGTCTTTGCATTTACAAAACAGGATTGCACATACATAGTGAATACAAAGTGACTGAAATGTCTGTGAAATGAGCTAATGTTGATCTACTGGACTCATGACAAGATTTCTGGATGTAAATCAATACCAATATTTGACCATTCACAGTGCTCTGAGTCTATGGAGCCTTTGCATTCCCTAAGTAGAAAAGAATGCTTTTCTGATTGTGCACATCTGTCACAACAGATCACGAAATGGAGAGCAGAATACCTCTTAGGAAGGCTCTTAAATGGTAATGCATCACAGCTGTTTTAGACTGACTGCAGCCACTACTGTATTTCTGTTAGTTAACAGTAAACCTGTGGTCCTGTCTAATAAAGCACGGCTCCCTGAACTTACTTTGCAGAGTTGAGGACTTCAGGTTCTCAGGGAGGGCTTTATTTGAATTGGTGCAGTTTTGCACGTGTGCTCTTTCTTATGTAGATGATAGATTTCAGGTTATATTCCACAAATTTAATAGAGTTCATCCACTGTTGTGTAATGCGACTTTAAATCATTTCCTCACTGCAACTGAATCCTTCCAAGTCCCTTCTGTTGAATTGAGAAATAAACCTCTGTTTTTGTTAACACCAGCTAAAAAAGAAAACTTCCCTGACTGGAAGTCATCTCTATGGGTGGTTTGGCTAGCAATATTTGCATGAGAGAGACAATTTTAAGATTTACTAAGCATAGCTCAGCTGGAACCAGTTCAGACTGGCTAGCGAGTCAACTCACTTCTAGTGCTGTGTTGCTCGTACTGGTATGTGTGCCTACCAGTGCCAGAAAATGTTCTAAACAGGTCTGAACTGTGAAAGACTCATCATTAATATCTGTCAAACAAAGCAAAATGTGTCTGTGTGTGGTATTGGAAAACATTATTATTACAATAATGAAGTCATAATCGTAAGTTGCAGTCACAGCAGCATATGCTAGTATAATCTTTTTCAATATAATGATAGTTAAACAACCATCGATCCATGCATCCAAAGGTGTGGTGGGTCAAACCTCAATAGAGGGACAGCCATGCATTTTCTATGTTGCACCAACTCACTAAATTGCATTATTGAACATGCTTGTGTATCTGTTGCTTTAGTTTACATAGAAGCCAGTTTTCAGCTACACAGCTTTTAATCAACATCCTCATGTTTCGAGTTTATTTTCTACTGTCTCTTTCCTGTTTAGTACGCTCTTTGTGTCACCTTCCTGGCATCACAATAGACTCATATCTGTTCCTTCAGTCTGTTTTAAATATCCAGGCAGAGTCTCTTTCATGCATCATTATGGCATTTTTCTTTCTCTCCACCATCTATCAGTGTACAGTAACCAGCTCATATGACCATAAAGCGTCTTTGCTTTTCCACCAAGATATATTTTATTTCCAGAATCAGCCAGTGAAGGGTATTCAGTCAAGCTTAAATCCTGAACTTTCATTTTGAGATTGTTGTTTTTGGTCCGTGGCCAGCTGAAAACATTCCAACACTGCCTCTCCTGCATTTTCTAGACAAGGGGATTTCCTATCTTGTGATAATTGTCCATTGCAGCCTGCGATTTAACTCTAGAAAGAGCTTCAGTCTACAACAAAGGTCATTGTTTGACCTGAGCTGACCTAACCACATGGACAAGAGGCATTTGTTATAAAGGTTAGCTCTTTCTTTGTCTTGTCTACTGCCCCTTAGGAGTTTTTTTTTCCAGTGTTTTGTATAGAGAATAGCAAGCATTATGGCAGGTTTCACCATATTGCCTCAGGCTGGGGCTTACAAAAGTCTTGGTCGAGAACTGAGCTACTGCATAAACAACCTGTCAAGGTGAGTACTGCATTGTCATCAGCTATATGGGTCAAAAGATGTAATTGTGATGGAGATTAACCTTTACTAAACTGGCGCAGCTTTTGATGCGACATGTTGAAAGAGTTTGGTTTATGTTTTCGTTTCTGACTGTTCATCACATTTTCTTGAACTCCTCATAAGAGATCGGCCGTCACTGCACCTCCAGGGTAAACCCAAAACATAACCAAAAGTGACAGTTAAGACTGTCCAGTATTTCCTGACAACTGCCTGAATTCTGCACGTTTAGTCTTGTACCTGAGAGATGACACACCACCAACTCAGCCATGAGAAAAGACAAAAACAGCGTGGACACAGTAGGCTGAGCGCCTGTGACATGTCAACTGAAGAAATGTTGTCATGGAAAGAAAAAACACAGCACATAGTAGAGCTAAAGTGAGTCAGCTTCATATGCAGGTGTCATCTTCCTTTCTCTTTATTTCACGGTTCAAAAACAATTGCGTTTTGCAGCGTACGCTTTACTCTGACTACTTTCACATGGAACCCAAAGTAAAAACGATCTTTTGACTTCGAGCCATCATCATCAAAATGAGTGTTAGTCATGTCTTAATGAAAACCATGTTCCCAGTGTCTCTGAGCTGCTCTCCCTCCTTTTCTACTATTTCCTTCTGTCTGTTTGGTGATGAGACAGAACTGCCTCTGTGTGTGCTCTAAGCCTTTATAACTCAGCAGAGGGCTCCCACGGATAAGCCATCTTAAAGCCTTTTAAGATGAAAAATCCCACATGAGACAAAATTACTACATCGCTTTGTTTCTTCCGCTAAGAGTAATGTAGAGTCCCATAAATACACTTGTTCATTTTGTAGTTCAATAAAGAGTGTATCAGATTTCCAGTCCTTACTCATGGTGCTGTAGTATTGAACACTGGCAAGTTTCCACAGAACGTGGGAGAGCTTTCACAGATAATCCATTAATTGAACCTTAATCTGCAAATAATATAAGAATGAACAAGTCCAACAGCTTATAACTTGAAGTGTCAAAACAGCACTGCTGCAGGCCGTCATGCTGAAAATATTTGCTTATATCGTAGGACAATGAACCAAGTGTGTTTGAATCCTACGTAAATCTATGCCGTCATCTCTGCTGAAATCACAAATCCGCGTTTCAAAATCCTTATCTGATCTAAGGATAAACCTGGATGCTTTAAAGTGCGCCATATGACATAGTTTCTCTTTTTCTTTCATGCCACCACAAGATCAGACAGCACAGACTTCCCATGACCAGTAAAGACATACAGCAGTGACGGCCCTGTGTAAAAGCAAGCGAACCAAAAAATACATCTATGATTGAAAGGTTCACATAGGGACTTTTTTTCTGGCACAATGTCACCACAGCTGATTCATTCATGAACCGCTCCCATTTAACATGACTAAGCAAAACCTTCTGGATCTGAGCCTTCTTCCTGAAGCCGATCCTGGCTTCAAAATATCGAACATAAAATTCTATTTATCTAGTATTTAGACAGTGCAACACAACATACTGGCTCCCAGTGTGGAAAAGGTACTTGTACTTTTAAAAGAAGTGTTTTAAAATGTATTAAGCCATGTGACAATTTGGATTTCTATGTCTGTGAGCTTGCGTATTAGGAGTGCAGTGCAGTAACATCTGCTCATTCTTGCAAGGTAGTATGAGGGTCTTCTGCGAGTTCAAAGAAATGTAAGTCAAACAGAGGAAGTGCAATCTGTGTTTTTTTTCTGTACCGTTAACAAACTGCATTTAAAATTAATTCATGCAACTGGAAAGCCACAGATTGGGGAGGAAATGGCAATGTTGCAAAAACAAACTTTTCTAGAGACAATGCCTGATGAAAGCTGGCCTGCAAACAGCCGAGGCACTGACATTTTTCCTTGAACACTTGGCTGGGGCTCTGTTTTGGAAATACAAGTGCAAAGCCTCTGTTGCATCTGACCCACTTTTGTGATACAGAGATGATAGACACACTGAAAATTCAGTCCACAGCTTCACGACAACTCTCAGAGCCTTGACGTGAAGCAAAATGAAATCTGTTTGGATCATACAGTTCCAAATGGCAGATGTCTGTGATTATCCATAATTTCTTCATAAATCAAATGAGTTCATTTTCCAAGTCAGCCTCAGCAGAGACTTGGCAAAAATTAAAATCAAGTTGAGCAGTGTGCAGTATTAGCTAAATTAAAAGGGGGGAGTGACCCAGGAAATCCAAGTCCAGTTTTCTGCCAATCAATCAAAATCTGGACACTCGCATCGCATTTCCACAGGGTTTGAGATGATGTACATGCTTGTGGCACTCTGATAAATCAGCACTTTTGAGTATCCTGAAAATCTGAAAGTTGTGGATATATTATATAGACTTAAACGCCTGGAGCAGAGCCAGTAACTTGTGGTTGTTTATTTTGCCAAACCAACAGTGAATAAACACCAAATTCTGCAGTTTCCTGTAGGTTTATGGAACATTGCAATGAGCATCATTCATTGCACTGTTATATTTTAATAGCCCACAACGGAACTATTTCCTTCCAGTATAAATGCCCTCGTGAGTATTTGATCGTTTTAACTCCCCCAAAATAAAAAGAACCATAAGGACTCAGATAAATCAATTGTCTCTACCAGCACAGCAACGGCAGACAACTAAAGCAACTATATTGATAAAATATTTAGTGAAAAGAGGCATAATTCTTTTTCTCTTGTGAAAGCTAAACCTGTCATTGTTTGCTTATTCTTGTTAGCTACTCTTCTGCAACTGTTACTGTTTCGTAGAAAGTCTGCTCACCTGCTGCCTCTAAATATGTTTTATAAGACGAGAGCAAGTCCAAAGCTCAAGTGGAACTCTCATCTGCACTTTCATAATTTGCATATATTTTAAATACAATTTTATCACTTCAACTGACAATTGAAAATATTGTCTGTCCCGCAGTAGGTAACTGTGTTTACTGTACACTAAAGGAACACATAACACATGATTCTGTGAGGCCTCAAGAGGAAAGTTCTTGACCTTGATAGTTAATAAGTGACTCTTGGTTGTGCTTTTCATGAGTAACTAAATGCAAATACATTGCACACCAGCATGCCACGAGTTGGGCTTTTGTAATATTGTAGAGAGTTTAAACACAGTAGGTCTTGCACAGTGCAGCAGTTTAATAAGTGAGACTCTGCAGGCTCATGGCATCAGTCAGGCATTAAGTAAAACAAACAGTTACGTCTTTGAAAGCTGGTCAAACTAGCGCTGCAGTGAAGTGGGGGCAAAGTACAGTGGTGGCTGCCATTCGCAGTCAAGTTTGTACTTCTTTAAACATCCTTCCTTCCTGCTGTAAAGCTATCACTTAAGCTTGGACAGATGTTATGGGTCAGACTGATTCCCATGTAAGAAATAAAAGTATATTCCATAAATATAAAGGATAAATGTGAGACTGACTAAATATATTCCAGTTTACCAAAAATAAAAGCCATGCTCCAAGCAAGCATTTAGGGATTTTTCTTTCCTTTTTTAAAAACAAATTTAATAGCAGCAGCAATACGTAAATAAAAGTTTAAAGAAACCACATCCTCCCACAAATCCACCATCAGTGTTCCCCATCTTGCGGCTTACTCATCGTAATTAATTACATTCTGTTGTGACTGGGATTAGATTAGTCCCCTCCTATCTTTAAAAGCTCTACGGTTTGAACTTTTTAAAGAGCCGACCGCTGAACTGGAGAATTCCATTTTGTGCGCATGCAAAGCAGTAAAATAATTTATACATCGAAACACTCTCCACTCACTCAAGTATGTGTGCCGTCCGCATCAATTAAGTCCGAATCAAAGGACTTAAGGATGCGAGACAAACGACAATGCGCCTCTCTCTGTCACTCTCTCTTTGTTGGTGTGCACACACTTAAAAAGCTTGAGATGCTGCTGGCTGTTGATGTGAAACGGTCCCACCAACTGTGCTCGGGATTACAAAAAGCTTTGGAGAGAGCACTCACATTGGGTTTTGTACTCCCTTTGTGTGTTACAAAGATAAAGTTTCATAAAAGACGAGAGCAAAAAGTGTGCATCATTACCGTGCACAGAACTCTCCAACTAGAAAACAAAAGTTGAAAGAAGGTAAAATGATGCCCTGCGTGTAAACCAATGTATCAGGCTTCCAGTAGCCCACACACACACACACACACACGTACACATAGCTGGCAAAGTCACAGAAAGAAATTCACTTGTTCACTTGTCCAGACCAGAAATCAGACTCTGAGTTACTGGGTCAGTGGAGCAGTTTAAATCTTAAACCAGAAAGTAACAATGGATAATAAGGATACCCGGGAGGGAAACTTGGTGTTACTTTACCATGTTTGCAGGAGCTTCTCCTCTACAAAGCAGAAGGTTTTGTCATTTTTTGGCCCCGGTAATCCTCTCCAGACAGCCTCCTTTGGCTTTGTGCAGAAGAACTTGCCATGTTTAGTTCATCAGCAGTAGAAGTTGGCTGAAGTACATCCACATGACAGTGAGTTGCCCTGTTTCAAAAGTAAGTAAAGTCAGTTCCATTCTTCGCAGACCTTCCCCAAGTCTGAGTGTGTGGCACAGAGAGAGACGCAAATTGTCGAGCTGCCCGTTGATTCTTTTTCTCTTCTTTTAAGTCTGTTTCGCTTCTACGGCCACTCTGAGTGTTTGGGAGTGAGACAGAGAAAGAGAGAGAGATCGAAGTAGAGGGTGTCTGTGAGGGGGTGGAGAAAAGCATTCCCTTTCAGAGGAAAACCCCCTCGAGGCTATTCAGAGTTTCTTTGCTCTTTCTCAAACGCTTTTTTCTCTTTTTTCACACAACCAAGCACACCCACAGACACAATGTGTCACAAACGGAGACACAAAGCGTTCAGGAAAACATTTACTGAATGTACAGTATCTGCTAATGAATTTTAAAGTTCGAGCCATCCCACTTCCTACTCTGTCATGCACATAAACATACGCACAGATACTAGCACACTTTTATGACCCAGAATCAGAGAGCTGCAGAAATCCAGCCCCCTTGTCTTTGGCCCCTTCCTTTCTATTTTAACCACTGGGAGCTTTTAGGAGACTAAGTCTGTCTTTCACCTTTCTTCTGTCCCTCCCTGACTTACACTGTCTCCTCCAGGCTTTCTCATTTCCTTTCTTCCTCAATTGTCTTCTGTCAGACTGCCCAGTGTTTAACCCATATCAAAGGAAAATGGAGAGCAGGAGGGATTCTCTGCAGAGGTCCAAACCAAGAAGCAGCAGGCATGTGAAGGGTTCGGTTATACTTCTGCTTTAGGTCTGAGGAATGTAATACTACACCCTCTGCACTACATTATACATCTGGAATCAGAAGATGTATTCTGTCTGAAACTCTGGACCTTCTGTTGGACTGAGAAATGTCTTGAGGAAAAATGAAAGGAAACTGTTTATTTCTGCCGGCTGAATGCCAGGGAGAGCATGTGAGTGTGGCGGTTTGTGCAAGTACCTCACAGCTGGCCTTGACCACTGTCTGTTTATCCATGGAGATTCCAGACATTACATGAATATCTGCTTCATATGAAGAAGGGGTAGAATATATTTCCTTTAATCAAGTGTTCAGGTGAAGTTGTAGCTGCAATTATGAAAGCAAAGGCTCTCTCCAGCTCTCTCTGTGGTGTGGTTTTCCACTCTGTAGAAACTGCAGTCTCCTAAACATTCCTCACATGTTTTTCTTTCATAAAGAGAAAGCCATGCTAATTTGTCTTTCACTCTAAACCACAAAAAACTATCTTGGCAACATTTACGATTCCATTCTAGCCTCATTGCTACGTTCTCTTCCACTTCCCTGTTTTCTTCCCAGAGATTTTGAGTTGAATGATCAAGAACAATATGCAAATGGTGTAACAGAATCTTTCAGAAGAAACAAGGACATCTATCCAAGTACCTGGAGGATAAGTGTGTCTGGAACTGTAAGAACTAAATGTGAGTATCAGTTCCTAACTTTTCTATAAACAGCATGTCATTAATTTGCTGGTAGGCAATATTGCTTTTCTTAATTTTCTTTCTTAATTGCTCACTCTTCTTGGCAGAATTGGTAGAGCTCAATTAATGGATGGTTGGTTTCCTGAAATGAACCTGGCTTTTAAGCTTAATCCATATATTTCAGAGGGGTTGAGGTTCAGTCTTTGGATAGACCTTTCCAGAAGCTTTTTGTTAGCCTGCTTTATCGTTTCCAAAACCAGGTTTGATGTGCGTTCGGGATCATTATCCTGCTGTAACACTCATTTGTGTCCAAGATTCAACTATCTAGTTCGTTTGAGGTGAAGTTGAGGAGTTTGAAGGTAGTATCCTTCTTCACTATCCACTTTGTGCAGTGTACCAGTACCAGTGGTAACAAAACAGCCCCAGACCATGATGCTACCACCACCATGCTTGGCAGATGGTGTGTAGAGCAGATCACCTACTAATTGAAAGGTTGGTGGTTTGATCCCCGTCTACTCCAGTCTGCATGCCAAATATCCTTGAGCAAGACACTAAACCAAAGATGCTGTGTATGTGTGTGAATAGGTGTATGAGGCATGTTGTGTAGAGAACCAGTCCATTTACCATGGTACAGTGCTCTTAGGACTGAAAGTCTCACCTATAATCCTCCAAAGATATCTCTTGTCACTGTGGTCAAATAGCTCAGTGTTTGTCTCATCTGACCATAAAACGTTTTTCCAGAAGGCTTGTCCACGTGAGGAAAGTTCAGTCAAGCCCAAAGGTGTCCATTTCGAAGCAAGGGCTTCTTTCTTGGCCGACACGTCTCAGTACATACCTACGTAGAACTTGTTTCACTATAGAAAGTGACGCTGGTGTCACAACACTTTCTAGTTGATGGCTGGCTTGAGCCTTGGTGGTTCCTGAGTTGTTTCTAAACATCCTAACCAGTTTCCTTTTATCTGAGGATAAGAGTTTGAGTTTTCTTCCCGACCTCAGCGAGGTACTGCCACGTCTGAATACCGTGCAGTTGTTTGAACTAATGATTTTGGAATCTGAAGTCATTTAGAAATGGCTTCCTAACTTGCATAAATCTACAATCCTCCTTAAATATTCACTGTGCTCCTTGACTTTCCCAATCCAATAAGTGCTGCCTTTTTATGCCAGCAAAGACAGACTACCAGTTGTAGTCAGTGATGATCACTGACAAATACTTAACAGGGTTTAGTCGTAAAATGTTAAAACCTTTAGCACAACAAGTGGCTGTAGGCATGTATATGTATTTGAGCCTTTATGTATAATTTTGACCCTGTGTAGATCAGACAGAATCCAATATAAATGAAAAAAAATCTGCACCCAATTCTTGTTTTTTAAAGTCATTAAAGATGTTTGCTAACAGCTCAAAGAAATGTTTAAATGCTCCATATTACCATGGTATTCATGCCCATGATGAGTGTAAGTAAACATCTGACTACAGCTTTATGTTTTAGCTAACATAGTTAAATAATCTATAAATAATGCTACTATTTAACTTTATTTAAATAATGTCAAATAATACTATCTATGATCCAAGCTGGTAGCTTAAGATTAGAGATGGCACGATACCACTTTTTTATGTCCGATACCGATACCGATATCATAAATTTGGATATCTGCCGATACCGATATGAATCCGATATAGTGTTTTTTAATCAACAAAACTGTTTTTTAAAATATCTTGCTGCATTTTGCAAGTCTGCAAGTTCATACTCAAGTTTAAAACAACAACTACACTAAAGCTATTCTGTTATACCTGTATACAAAAAAAATATTTCATAGTTCAGCAATACTGATCAATCTAATAAACTTAGACCTACACCATCCTCCCTATTCTGGTATTTTAAAGAGTACTTAGCGTAAATATTAAGCAACCTAACTAATAGGGTTCCAACTCCCAGCAACAACAAAAATAAATAAATAAAAAATAGGGAACCACCCCTCACGCGCCACCTCATGATGCTTAATCGACGTAATCAACTTTAATTTGATGCAGTGTGAAAAAAAATGCACAGAAATCAATTATTTTTCAAGAAATATTAAATAGATTCAACATCTTTCTTCAACAAAATTGCAGACTGCACAGATGGTACCTTCCCAAAGGAAAAAGTACTATAGCTTACTAGGGTATATATAGACTTAATAGTCTACTATATACAGTAATGGACTTCTATTCATTTTACATCAAATTAAAACTTTGGGTGTAAGTTCAGATAATTATTTATTAAAAGCTCAGACATTTTAAATGAGAATAAGAAAGAAAAGTATGTCTTTGTGCCCCCTTTTCCCGTTAATGCCCTATCGGCCCCCCTGGCTAAACTTTGCTAGATCCGCCCCTGCACAGTTACCAGCCGTCAGCTACGTAGAAAACGATCCTGGTGTAGAAAGTAATATTAAATAAATTGTAACAACAGCTTATCAAGCTGCTGTTGTTCAGCCGCTGGTTTCCTCTTTCTGGCGCAAAGTGGACCAAAAACAAACAAGAGAGACTCGCGACAGAAAAGCCGATCAGCTGATCATTAGCAGTTTCACGATTGAAGTAGCAGCCGGAGAGCGAGAGGCAGTCGTTCGTTAAGCTTAACGCAGGAATGCTTTACAAACGATTCAGAGATGGACTTACACACTTGCTTTACTTCTCTCGGGGATAACTTTGTCGGAGATGAAATGCCAGGTTGCTAGCGAAGCTCCAAATGCTATCCAGACCAGACAGGTCCCGCATGCCACAGCCGCTCTATCACGTGATGCATACTGCTCCGACGTGCTAACGTTCTGAGGTGAGTTACGGCGTATGTGAGGTGCTTTCGTGATATTTAATGGATCGGATTACATTTTTTATTTTTCTCCGATATCCGATCCAGTAATTTAGGTCAGTATCGGACCGATACCGATACGTAATATCGGATCGGTCCATCTCTACTTAAGATTGCTCAATATTTGTAAGATTTGTGAGATTTGTATCACCATTCAATCTTTCAAAATATAATGTTATGCTTTTCTGGGCTCATAAAGGCCCAAACCTAGCAGGGAGCAAGAAAACAAACTTGCATGGAATGAATGGTGACCCAAAATTGCCCTCAGTAAACTGGTTAGAGTCTGTGTGCTTAAAGTGAAGTCTGTCTGTATGTTTCTTGCTTTTAGGTTGCCACAGTAGAACAACAATAGCTCCAAATTCAGCTAAATGTGCCAACCGTCAGTCCAAACTTGTCTAAACACAACAACTATCCAAATCTGGCAGACATTGCTTGGCTTGAGTCAGCCTAATTTTGGTGAGCCACTGAGCATGCAAACACTGAGTCTCAGTCAGCCAGATTCAGCTGACTACCTGGGAAAGGTTGCAGACTATAAAGCAAGCAACACTGAGCTAAAAGCTAAAATGCTCCATGCTGCTAAGAGCAACTGTATTGTCACCAAAGTCAATACTTTGATGCAGTCATTGTTGATTTGTTAGTAGTGAAATGCTGTTTAAAACAAAATCAGAAAAATCAGTCATTTCTTCATCAGGATGAAAGCAGACCGCAGCAGATTGATGCTGATTTCGTACTCCTCTTCCTTCATGAAAACCAGATGGGCTGTCCAAACACCAGTGGTGGAGTGGGGGTGGGTTTGCTCAGTGCTTTTATGAGTCAGCAAATACGACGGCCATCATAGCGTATCCATATCACACACACATATATATACACACACACAGTGGACCAGACAAAACTAGACAGAGAAATATACACAAAGATACACAAAGATAGACTGTCAGACTTCCTGAGATAATGCTGTCGGGAAGTCTGGAGCACACACCCACACAGGTTCATTAAGCAACCGTATAAACATACACATGTGCTGCAATTTCTTAAATATAGACATACACACATTTATATACACAAACACAGCAGGACGAGGCTCTCAGTGCTCCCTCACCACTTCTTCCCAGTGTGTGTAATTCCTTGCTAGTGAGCTGGAGATCCCTGAGGCAAGTGAGCAGAACCCCAGCAGTGATTTACTTCAAACCAGCAGTTGCCCACATAACCTCCCATGAACACTCAGACACTGCAGCACAGTCTTCAGTCTATAAAGCATGACTCACACTGAGTATACCCAGTAATATCATCATTAAAGAATAGAAAAGCAGCCACTCTCTCAGCAATCTACCCCAAGCCTCGGTCCTTGAATCAATTACCTGACTTCATTTGCTCTCCAAATTCGTTAACTTTATGTCACATGTTGTTTTGATTTAACACAAGGGAAAAGCTTCTTTTCAGCAGACTGCATCCTGCTTTTTGGAGCACACCCAAATACCCAAAGCATGTCTCAGCGACATTAATATAAGTGTTCTGTCTCAGTAAACAGTGTCTCAATAGTCTCCTCTTGTAATCGCTCCTGTCTTGATGGGACAAGATGAAAAGAGGAAGGAGAAAGACAAAGAAGCAATCTGTCTCTCACTTGTTTCACTTTCCCAGGAGGAGCAACCTTATCAGTGTCTGGAGATCTGCTGCTGTGTCTGTGACATAATTTCCTGCTCGACCCCGGCTTGTCGGGATTTGGGGGAGTTGGTTGGTTGGTTGATTTGGACACTTGTGTTCTCTCAGCAAGCAAGAAGGAACTTCTCCCTCACTATCTGTCTGCACCACAGACATGTTTTTGTGTCAGGTATTTGTGGGTCCCCTAAGAGTGGTTTTATTGCATGTTTTGAGTAGCGTGTGGCGCTAAGGGCAAAATAAGCATCTTGTGAAGCAAAGCTGTGCATTCAAGGACACTCCAGTTGTCGTGGGTGTCTGTGCACCTGTATGCTTGTTTTTCACTGTTCGTTCAGGTGCCATTAATGATAGATTTTGACATTATATGTCCCCAAATGTTCATCTCCTGCGATACTGCAAATCCATCAGCCTGTGGAGTTCCACATATCACGCTCCATTTTTATAGCTAATAAAGGATAGGACAGAGGCGCCTCTAACACTTTAAATTGCTCTCCATCTGTCCCACTTTAATAGATTTGTTCCCACCGAGATTTTATAATGAGACATCACATTTTTAATATTATGAGAAGGTCTCAATGGGACACAAATACATCGTTTTTGTAGCAAACATCCATTCTCCTGGTTCCTACAGACAGACAAGGCGATGGCAATGTGACAATAGCCTTAACACACAAAACAAATGTAAATGGTGGGACATTTCTTTTAAAAAGTGATTTATATACACGGTACATTCACTATAACCCAGTGGCAATGCTTAAAGTGCATCAGCTCAGATGCTCTCTTGTTCTCTCCACTTCTAAATGATGCTGTCTGCATGTCAGTTTCACAAAATCCTTTTTATAGCAAATCCGCAATATGAGCTAGAATCCCTTTTGGAAAACAATGTGCTTTGGCAGTGAATGTCCCTCAGCTGCAATCTACAATGTAGCCTGGATATGTCTGTGTGAGAGCTCAGTAGATCAAATGCTGGGAATAATGGACTGTGCATGTGCTGCAGGAGAAGAATGATACATTAAAGACTTCTCTAAGTGGAAACATTTTCAAAATGAAAGCCCAAATTTGGTCCATACTCTGTCTATATGCCTTAAAAAGATGTTCAAGTGAATATAATTATGTGTTTTAATGATCACATCATGTCACGGGTGCAGTAATTGAGGACAGTATAATGATCTTCTTCAAAGTAATTGTTTTTCCAGATGTGTTTTTAAAAAAAAATTAAATCAAAATGTTTCCATCACTGTGGAGTGTGTTCAAGGTTTTGGTTCCCAGACTGTTATCATATGTGAAATTCTCACGGAAGACCCACAGAGCAGTTCCACATGTTTTAGCTGATCTCTCTCTGTCCTGGTGTTTTCCTGAGATCCACAGTGCCGAGTGACTTTAACCTCAGCTGGCCACTGCTGGGTGCTAGTCCAGCATAGGAAGCAGGTGTTAAATTCACAACAGTACGGGGAGAATATTCAGAGGAAAAAGAAAATAGGGCAAGCCGAGAAAAATGTGGCAAGGTTGAGAGTTTGGCTCGAGTCCCCTCTTCTCCCCCTTTTTCCATTCAGACTAGAACAATATTAACAGCCACCCTATTCGGACATGTCACCCTGCGAGATTAGAATGCTTTTTCTGCAGCAGAAAACAGAATGTCTAGACAGAAAATAACTGTGGACAGCGTCATTATTCTCAAATCTGGAGTCGCTGAAGGTCGGCATTCTAACTGCAGACGAAATGCTCATTCGAAGGGCTTTACAGCTGAAATGTGCTTCTTTTAAAATCTATTTGTATTCGCAGCAAAAAGTGAACAAAATTCCAGAATTCCTCTGACATGAATCAAAACTACCTGGATGTAAAAAACAAAAACAAAAAACGAACTTTCTTTTCTTTTCCTTTTTTTTTTTTTAAACTGAGCAGCCCATCGTTAAAGTAGACAAAAACTCAGGTTGCACTCAGGTATATTTACCTGTATTTTGAGGTAGCATACTATACTATGCAAACCTGCATTTAACTGCATGTCTGCATCCTAATGGGTATTCAGTACCAGGATGCTGTTAGGCTATTAATACAGCCATTTATAAACAAACTGCATGTTAGCAGGTTGAAGGTAGTCTGTAATTATTATTTTAATCAGACTGCTAATTTTACTTTGATTCCACATCTTTATACACAAATGTGAATCATGGTAAGTGAAGCTATGTACTTTTTGTATCCTAGCAAAAATATTCTAGGTAACCTGTTTTGCACTCTATTTGATACCAGCCATGTACTTTGTTGGGCCAATAGACAATTATATGGTTGTGTTCAAACAAACAATGTACTGTAATGTAATATATTAATATTATTATTTCATACTATATAATATATTTCAGTGCTTAAATGTTAAAACTTCATGTAAAGAATAAAGACAGCCAGGATGCACAAATCATTAAAACAGAGAGAAGTATTAAATAATTGAAATACCCACCTAATGGTAAATAAACAGGTTCTTATAGGGCTTTTCCACTGCAGCGCTAAATACAACATTCTCATTCATATGAGCACTTTTTCAACATCTAAGCGCTTTCAATTGAACATTTACGTTACGTCGTTTTAAGTTGGCAGAACTTAAATAAAAAGCTCAATGAGGTAAAATTGTTTAAAGCAACACATAAACTGAAGGAAAAGCTTAAAAAATGTTGAGCATCTATTTTTGTCCTTTTTCTTTTATCCCTGTAATCTACAAGGCCTAAATGTTGACCTTCTGACTGGATGAAGAATTATTTTAAAAGCATTCAATTTTTATACAATTAAAGGCTTATTAGGGACTTGGGCTCATTTCACGGGCCTGTGGGGTAAATCAGATAAAAAAAGCTTGGGAACCACCGGGAAGTAACCAGGTGCACATAACAGGAACATTACCGTATGTGTAAAAGCTAAGCCATAACTTACTCTACCTTTATAGTCCCTTTAATAAGTCTTTCACATCAACAAGTAGTAAAGCTTTCTGAGGAAGCCACCGGACACAAGCAGTCATTAGTACGCTCATAAAGACTACATGACGACAGCATTTAATGGTTAAATTTCAGCTCTTCTTGCGTGTCTAAGCAAAGCTGTTGACACAATGGTGTTTTGGGAGAGCGGCATATGAAAACACTGCCTGCTGCCAGGCCATGGGAAACAGAGAGACCCAAACATGCAGCTGAGTCACACTGCTGCGAACACACACATTGTTGTTTCAGGTGAAGACCATGGCAACAGGTGTGAGTCTGCGTGTGTGTGAGAAAAGAGCTGATATCTTCATGCTTCTCCTCCTTTGCTCTAAACACATTACCAGTTAAGAGTGAACATACGCAAGTAGGGGAGACCGGGGATATAAATTGGAGCTCGTTTAAGGTAGTGGATTCAAAATGTAATGCAAAGTATTTACATGTCTCGGCTATTAAATAGTGCAGCTATTTTCTCTGCAGCACAATTACCCATTGCATGGTATGGCCTCAAACACAAAGAGTGAAATGTTACAATTAACCCCATAGTCTGGGTTAGTTGTAACATATCCTGGGGTGAAATGTAACACAATGAAATAAGGGTACTGACAAAATATTAACATGTAATCTTTGTTTATTCAACACATGAATGCACTTAGAGCCATTTATGTAGCTGTGTGTGTGTGTGTGTGTGTGTGTGTGTGTGTGTGTGTGTGTGTGTGTGTGCTGTGTGTGTGTGTGTGTGTGTGTGTGACAGAATGCAGAAATCTAGCTTTTGAACATATTCCAACCCCCCAAAAAAGACAAATTATGGAATTTTCTGCAACTGAATATTTCATTAATTTTGGTTGGTCTTCCTTGAGTTTGGCCTCATTGGCTCAGTGGGCATTATAACCTACAACTCTTGCACCAATTTTGAACATAACAATGAAGCTGAAAAAATGTAGTTGTTCACCAGCATCGCAATTCCATTACTTTTTATCATGGCTTACCTTGGTGTGGTTTGCAAAGTGCTTCAGAAAGATGAGGAAATCTGTTTCTTGCATCCATCCTGATTTATTTCCACTACCAGTACTTCCTACTGGTCCATCTCTGACACAGTGGTCTGCATAATGTATGTGTGGGAACACAAACAGTGAAGTAATTGTGTTGCCAATGGCATTAACCACATATACAAAAGCGACCAGTGAACCGCTCTCTGCTGATGTCGTTGCCCCAACTTGTTTAATATAAGTTAAAGTAATAGTGTGGTGTGTTGTAACATCTGCATTATTGTTACAACTAACCCAGACTGTTGCTGTTACAACTAACCCAGACTGTTGCTGTTACAACTGACCCAGACTCCTATAGCCATGAACTAGCTAACATTACAGCCAACGGCTAAAACATTAGCTCTAAAGACCTACACAGAATATATCCCCATAGACATACAAATAACATAATTTAATTTATCTGTAAAGCAGATAATGCTATTAAACATTGAAATAAAGTAGAAAAACTTACTTTTTGGCATACAAATTACATTTTTTCGTGTTAAATTGTCTGTGTTTGACAAAATGTGCTGATTTCTCACATGTGATAGCAGAACTGAATTGGGCGTGCACAGGATGAGTCACATCATTTGACACTTAGCCCTGATTGGAGAAATTGGAAGTGTTACAACTGACCCACGTTACAACTATCCCCGGTCTCCCCTACATCGAGACTGCGATGTCTGTGGGCCAAAAAGGAGAGGCAAAACAATTGGCATTAAGAGGAGGGCTAAAGTTTTTTTGTTCAGATGAAGTGGGAAGCACAGAGACGTGTTGCAGCTCTGGATTTATGGTGTGATTCACACAGCTTGACATGTGAGCAAACAGCAATGTTGGGAAAGACAGAGCTAATAAGACAATATGTGAGGTTTATTAAAAAAAAAAAAAAAACATGAGTCACCACAAGTCTGTGTAAATCTAATCTGCAGACTATCTCCGCCCCTCTTTTCCCCCGGCTTCCACAGTATCTGTCTCCTCCTTGTCTCCTGGGATCATCTCTCTCTGATCACCTCTAACAGCTTCACGTTCTCTTATTTCTTAGCGTTC
Source organism: Haplochromis burtoni (assembly GCF_018398535.1). Taxonomy (NCBI): domain Eukaryota; kingdom Metazoa; phylum Chordata; class Actinopteri; order Cichliformes; family Cichlidae; genus Haplochromis; species Haplochromis burtoni. Next base: position 1,092,731 of record NW_024582393.1, read on the forward strand.
TTCTGCCAGCCCTTTGCTTTATTCCGCTAAACATCTTGTTTTTTCTTTTCTTAATCTCTCCAGTCACTCTCTTTTCCCTATTAGTGTAACTTGCTTTTTTTTTTAGCTTGCTTTTAGCTCTCTCCCCCTCTGCAGATATTTTTTTTATACAGTAAGCAGTCCAGAAGCAGCTGGTGGGAGTGGGCTGCCTCTGAGTGCAGCTAATCTGTCTGATTTATCACTTTGTAATTGGAACTCTGACTGGACAGAGTTACTAATTCACTACTGGGGACTGAGCATGAGCAAACGACCTCACCCATGTTTTTCTCTCGCTTACTTGTCACTTATGCTCTTGAATTTGCTTCCAGCCATTTATTACTGCTTCATTTTCCAATCGCATTCTTTCAACATTTCCTTTCTTTTTTACTCCTCTGATTTAATTTCACTCAGGCGTGTCTCCTTACTTAAAAACTGTGTTTACAGTTTTTAAGTCCAATTTAGGTTCGTTTGCGCTTGCTTTTTTGTTGTCTGTGTGTTTGGGTTGTTTGTGGTTGTGGGTGCAGCAGATGTTTTGGCTAACCATAGAGTCAAACCTCAAAGCAGTGGGTTCAGAGCTGAACGGAGCCGTCCAGTGAAAGACGGGAGCAAGATTTACTGTGCTGGTGATTGCAATCAGCAAACACGAGCTAAGGGAGTGTATGAAAATTATTATCAGAGGGAGGCAGTCGAAAAAGGGAGCGGCATTGTCTGCTGGCATTTGGGTAGCTCAATTTCCCACTCCTTTTTTCCCCTGTAAGATGCATGTGTACAGACTATTTATCTTTGATGCTAATGTATTAATATTTACTATGTTGTGGTTGTTGTACACCATAGTAAATATTAATATACCAAAGAGGAACCATCAAAGGACATCCCTGGGGAAGGCCCTGCGTGCTTGGATCAAACAACTTGCAGAGCCTGCCTCCCTGACTTGTTTAGGTTTTCTTCTGTATCTAAGCCTGCAGTGTAAGTGTTATACCACTAGGTGTCATATCTCATCAACTGTCGCAGTTGTGTAATGACTGTAATTTGAGATGGACAAAGGAAAAGTCTCTTGTTTCTCAACAAGATCAGAAGGGGAAAAAAGAGTTGTTTTTGCTCTCAGCACTCTCTCTGGCATCTCTCGTCCACATATCATCCGTTGACTTCAAAGCGCCTGACCATACAGTTTAAGCGCTGTGGCAGCCTCTCCTAAAAAAGGACAAGATTCACTAAAATAAGCTTGAACCGAACGGGGACTAATGATAAGTGTTTTCCCCCCTGCAGCCAGGTGAAGGTAGTTATTTCCACTAACAGGATAAACTGATCCAGATGGCACGAGGACTCAACTCCAGCAGCACTGCGACCCTGTCCTCAACTACCTCCACGAAAGGTATTATTACCAGCAGGCCAGAAAACATCTGCTTGGAAGAGCAAGCAAAGGTCACTGTTGCACATCTGTCTCCAGAAAGATCTCCCTACTTTGATAAGATGCTGTCTGGCTTTAAATATGGGTTCAGTCAAACTTCTCGGATGGCTAAAGTGCAACTGCGAATGTCATGGTGTTAATCATCTGAGCATGAAGATGGGCTCGTTGTGAAGCGAAGCTGAATGTATTAGCTAGTGAAGCACAACGACACGATGTGCGAACTCCACATTGGTTCAGCACAACAGAAAAAAAGAGAAAACAGATGAAGTTCTGCAGACAAAGCATCTCTCAGACACAAGTTTCGCAAAATTGGGTGTGGCTAAAGCATTGTGCACAAAAAGTGTGTACATCTCTTTGTGCGTGAGTGTGTGTGTGTGTGTGAGAGAGAGAGGGAGAGAGAGAAGTGAATGTGGATCTACAAGTGTGCAGCTGTGTAAGCAACTGACCGGACATTCACATTAGCAAAGAGCCGGGTCATTAAATGCATCCACCTACACACAGCATACACACCACACACACAAAGGCTGTGTGCAGAACAACATACATGTTATGCGTGCAGAGCAGCAAAGTGCATGTAAACGCATGGCAACATAATTTGAAACCAATAATAAGAATAGCATAACATAATCAAAAGCTGTGGTAACCAAATGACAGGATGAGTGGTGACATTAAAACTTGGAAAATTAAAGGACAACTTATTTCTCATTCACTGCTGTTCTCACTTGATTTATCCAAACTTTTATTTATTTATTTATTCATGTTTTTTTTTACTGCTGCTGCTTGAGCATCTGTGTGTGCATGTGCGTTTTTCACAGACACACCTGTCAGTCTGTGCCTGTGTTTGTCCAGGATTGAAAGGCTTTCCATCTTAGGAAATCAATAAAGTTTCTGAGCTTTTTTCACTCTTTTTTCTTTTCTTTTCTTCAGGTCAAGCATTGTTGTGCATCTGCTGCTGCAGCAGCAAAAAAGAAGCCTAATAATAGGACTAAGTGAATTAATATTCTCAATGCTATGAAAACAAGACAAGCTGGACTACACAACCTCAGCAGCTGGTCGTTTTCTTTAACTTTATTTTGTGACTTTCTTTCTTATACTTAAATTGTGACACTTATATCCTGATACTTTTCTCCTTTTTCAACACAATTTATTGTTTGAATAAAGCAGATCAGTTTCAAGTCCTTATCAAGATATTTCCCATAGACTTTTTTTTTCAGAAAATTGTTATTTGAAGGCAGAAAATAGATAAGTTTCATTCCTCAAGGTTGACAACTTGATCCAGTAAGTAACAAAAATAAAGATCCAGGCATCTTTACAAACAACAGGCAGCTGACCCCGGAGAAGGCCACGGGAAGCTACTAGGTTATGACCTTCTGTCTTCAGACCTCGACACATCCCACAATTCCAGAAAGAAAATAACAGATACACACACACATGTCAGTATCTGCAACAGACAGGTGGGATTTCTTGATGAGAGACGGATTCCTGAACAGAATAGTCAGTGAAACTTTTTTGTTCCTGTATTCCTTGAAAGGCTGTGGCGATCCTATGTGAAATAAGAAGCACCTTAAAGTAGCTTTGTATTTGAAAGACCTACAGGTTGGAAATTTGACTTCCTGTGTCATAAGAATGGATTTTTATAACCTAGAAAATGCATTGACCTACTTTGCTCACCTGGCCTTTGTCTAAAACTCAATCAGAATCAGGTCTGTGGTCTATCCCACTATTATTCTTATAAAATGAATACTTGTATCACCTTTCTAACAGGTTTTCGGGGCGGGTGAGGCTCAGGAGGTGAAGCGGGTCATCTAACCCGTCATCAGCTACTCCAGCTTGCATGCAGAACTATCCTTGGGCTAAACCACAAGTTGCCCCCTGTGAATCCCTGTGGGTGCTTGTATGAATGTGTAATAATAACTTGGGTATTTTTTGTTTTTTATAATGTGACCAAAATAAAATATACTAAAACAAATGCTAAGCTACACAGAAAATGTCACTGTGGTACCAAGATTTTATTTATTTCTATCTGTATGTTACCATCCATCATCCTTCCACAAAAACATCACTCTTTTTCCGTCCCTCAAAACCTAAAAGAACGAGAAAGCACAAGTTTCATGTGTGCAGACAGACCCTGAGGCAAAGTGTTTTGTACATATGCACATTTACATACCTGGAGGCCAAAATCAACCTCTAAACTGGTGCCGTGCATCTTAAATCACTACTCATTCATTATTTCCTAATTTAAGCATCAAAAAAGCTTGATTGTTCTATTTGAGCCACACGTTTTTTTTTAAAAAGCATACAAAAAGAAAGATACAGTTGAAGAAAGAAAATAGAGAGAAAAGGGGGGATTTGAACATACCTTGACTCCTTTATGTGACTTGCCCAACTACCACGGGAAAATCATTTGTGCTCTGTGCTGTGTAACAGCGCTGGAGGCTGGAAGCATTGGTGAGCAAGCCTTAACAACAGCCTTGACCCATGCAACAGGTGTACCCTGCAAGGAAGGGTGGAGAAAAGGAAAGGAGGAGGGCCTAAACAAGAAAGCGATGGTAGTTTTTATCAGGTGAATGAAATGCTGCGGTCATGCTACAACAAGCCCAGATATCATTTAGTTCACTCTCTCTGATTGTCTGTATCTGTATTTGTAAAGAGATCTGGTTCTACAAACACTGCTGTCATGTTTGGGGTTTTTTTGGCTGAGCGAGAAATCCATTTTAACACTTCATTTCCGGCCTTTTAACACTGTTTTTAATGAGTGCAACACTCGAAACAGAGAAATTCTGTCCTTGTTGTAGACACAGAACACAGTGGCCTTCATAAGAGTTCAGCTGGTGGTTGCTGGAGGTAACCTCTTTTGAATAAATATAGCTGTGTACATGGAGAGCCCAACCCTGTTCTCACTGTACTGTACCCAGTGTGCCTGCTTTCCTCCCCCGTCACAGAAAATGGAGCTTAAAATGTGGGTCAAGCAGCCCCAGGAGTCAAGAGGCCATCTTATTCCGATTGCAGCATCGTTGCATGTAAAATAGTGTGTCTGCATCATTTATCATAATCACAAGCTTCCTTTTTTCCTTTATGCAACATCCCTGAAATCGAAACCATTAAAAACTGTTGCGTGTAAATGCAAAAGTGGATTTGTGGCTTAGAACAGTGAGGGAACAGACCAGACTGAGACATCTACATTAAATAAATTTAAGTAAAGCACAACCACCAAAATGTTTTGCATTTCTAAGGCAGTGTTTTGGTTTCTTGAAGAACTATGAAGAATTGTTTCAGTTCCAACAATGACATACAATACACAATTGCTTCTTTTACACTGTCAACAAGATGCTGTGCTTTTCTGCTGAGCTGCTTGATTTCAGGTCCAGAAAATCTGTAAAAGACTATTTTATCTCGTTGTGATGCATGACAAGCCATGTCTCACTAGAAATGAATCCTATCCTCTCATCTAGATATATGAACGAAAAGAATTGATGAAATATGTATAAATATAACAGTATTTCAATGCCTTGGCAATATTTACCATTACCATTTATCTGGTATCTTATTTCACTAATAAAGAACTATGAATCATTAGGTAATATTATTTTTTTCTGACACAGTTCAATTCATGCAAATAAAACTTGAATTAGTCCCTGTATACATTTTTTTTTTCATTTTAAAATATCACTATTTCACATTTTTGCCCTTCTTTAAACATTTTTTGTCTCACTATCTACAATAATTATTTTGCTCCCTGCTCACACTCTACTGAAATGTGTTGACTGTTCTCTACTGTATAAAACCACTGAGCTGCGGCCTTCAACATACTCTACAGAAATGACTTTCCACCAGCCTCAGGAATGTGTCAGATACATTTATTATTGTCATCACCTAGTTGTATTCTGACGGTTAGGGTTTAGCAATTCCACTCTGACATTTCTGACAGAAATGGCCTCTGTACATATATAATCTTTGTCCAGAGAAAATAGTGTGATGTCAGAGACAGATGGCATGCTTTTAGACAATGAACTGGATTTACTGACTGCTGCCTCGTGTGCTCAACTGCACAGCCACTGCAGTCACGGTGCAGTATACCGAATACAGAGCCTTCCCACTCATAAGACTGCCTCAGTGTGAGCATACCTCCTCCTATAGAAACTATGTTATCTCCAGCTTCTTGCTGTGATGTTCATGCAGAGATGTAGGCCAGTGTAAGTCTGAGCACTAATCCTTCCTTCTTCAGGTCTTTAATTATTGACAATGGTTCAGAGACAGGGCACAGACATGATGTCGTTTTACTCTACATGCTATGCCTTCATGTTGATGATGCACTGAAGCTCAGATACACCAGAACAAAAAATATATATTTCCAAAATGAGAGGTGAGTCATCATAGCAAAAACCAACATTACAAACTGCTTTCAGGGTGAGAATTTAAAATTTGGCACCAAAATAAAAAATCTGTTAGAGGATTACACAGACTAATATTAGGAAATATCTTCAGAAGGAGGAAAATGTTTCATGCTGCAGAATTAAAACATATACAGCACAGCTGTTTAATAAAACAGAAAAATGCTGTACATGTCCAGCGCTACGTCTCATGTCCCACAGGGCTTCACCATGCATGGCATCGTTAATCCACAGATCCTGACTTTGGTCAAAGCCCTCAGGAAGTTTAACAGAGGGCTCTTAGGGGACACAGAAGCATGCAATAGGTGTCAAGATACACAAAACCAACTGAGTTGTTTGATTACAACAAGGCAAATCTTGTTACTTTTTCTTCCTGTTTTCCAGCACGGCTGTTTTTAATGGCTCTCTGTTGCCACACACATTTGATTGAATACCCAATAGTAAGCTGCCTTTTCTCTATATTTCAAGCTTTGCTTCCAGTTCACTGATGCTAGGTTTCACTGCGTAAAATTTAGTTGCAATCAGCTGGTTGTTCTCTGTTAAGCTTACATTTCAGTGTTCACAGCTAAATTTACCCTCGCTACCTCTTGCTCACAGATAGAAAAGATCTCGCTCCAGGCAATCCAGATCTATGCAGCAAAACTACTAATGAAAGCACTTGATATGCAATGCCGAAAGTGCGTGTGCTGCTTCAAAAAACAGCTTGTAACACAAACAGAAACACTAATGAGTTGGGTTTTGATCTGTTGTAGGAGTTGCAGGTCTGAGACCAAAGTAAAATATTTGAAATTCAGCATTTGTTTGTGCTGCCTTTCAGATCTTATCAATGATATACGTGGTGATTGCTTACCCAAACATGACTACACTTGCAGGAATACTGCGCGTCCTTAGGTTAACTCAGACTTCAAAGATGTGTATTTTTGGCAAATATGACTCATTTCCTCCTGTCAAGACCCGAGCATACATTTAAACAGACATGTTGTTGGAAGCGCAGATATTTGTATGCACTGTATCAGTGAAAGATGAACTGTAGGCCTTAACTTGCTGAGGTTAAAAAAATATATATAAGAAAAATTCTGGTTGACGATATTCTCTTGATCATGATCACAGTTGATTATGTTTTTAAAAAAAACTTGAAAGGATGCTATAACTTGCTTACAAATCTTCATCTGGTCTTAAGACAGCATTTCATGATAGATTTTAGTGTTTCATTGAGGGCGATCTTGCCTCCAACTTGGATGTCATTTAAAAGCCTCACCATAGGCCCAATCAAAAGAGACAGTCCTGCTGTGCAGCTGCTTGCAGAGTAATTTAAACTGCATATGAACAGCTAAGCAATCAGCACTGCTCTCATGATGCCAAACTAGAATAGAAATTATCAGAGCGAAAACAAGCCTAATAGCTCAATAGCATGCTTTCCTTAATATGAACATCATTTTAAATTAAACGTTGCAACCTGATAACTAATTTTAAACACACGGTAACATCCCCCTCCCCCTACTATGCAAATAAATCATCTGTTAGTGTAACTACAATGCCTTCATTTCAACAACAGACATTTCAGATGCCTAGTTGAATACTTTGCTTTTCAAAAAATGCTAAATGTTTGCCATCATTCACAGGTGACCCACTAAAACGTTGCTGTCCTACAAAGGCGTGCATGAGCAATAGCAACCTCTAGTGGATCACGACATCTTGGTGTAGGGTGTCGGCTTGGTGGGAACACTGATTGAGAGACTGCCTTGGCTGCGGTGAGTTTGCGTCTGTGTGTCTGTGGGTGTGAGACAAATGAGTAAGTAAAGGGGGTTGACGGGGTGAGCATACATCAACAGTGTAATGTCTGCAGATACTGTAAAAGTGTGCGTGTGCGCCTGCAGAGCTCAGGAAGTTGTTAACACAGAAATGTAGCTGCAAGCAAAAGTCTCTGTGTCCGTGTGTCTGTCTGTGTGTGTGTGTGTTGGCTCAAAGTGCGGTTATTGCTGTCTTGCTGTGTGTGTGAAATTTCTATTTAATTTCCAGTTGCTCTCATTAACGAGAGGATGTTGTTTAATGATGGCAACATGCAGCACTGCGCTGCAGTTGCGCAGCGTTAATGAAAAACTAGCCTGTTGATACCCACACAGCATCAGAACAGAGCTGCCATTGACATCTGCAGGTGTGAGATTCTAGGAACAGGCAGATTCAACATGTTAAAGTCCTCTGCCATGCAAATGCACTGTCATATATGTGTGCGTGTTTGATCATCGCACCTCTGCAGCACAGACTGATGAGAGCTGAATGCACTCATCTACAGAGACTGCCAGCTGTGATGCCATGTGAAGGCATGAATGATGCCTGGAAATTTCACTTCAATCAGATGCCGCTGCTTCCCCCTTTTCATCTTTTTAGCCGATCTTTCTCAAGGAAGCTATAGAAGGAGATAAAAAAACAAAAATAGGTGCCAAGGCAATTTTAAAGTATATGGCGCATATTATTATAAGTAAATCTATTCTTTATATTCAAAGGCACGAAGCAAAAAAGGAACATGCAAAGCAGACAGCATTATAGATGAGATGATACGTCAAAAAACAAGGGTGGGTGAACAAGAAAAACAGCACCCACCCACACCTAAGACAGTGCAGAAGTCCACATCGACCCTGCAGGCACATACAGAAGCAGTAAACAGTATCTAATCTTAAGCCCGATAAAAGAACGGTTTCTTTTTAAATGCAAATGAACACGTCTGAGTTTCTTTCTGATAAAATACTGAACATATTTATGTGTTAGGGCACATGAAGAATTTCAATGAACTCCTTCACCCTAAGATCTTATGGTGACATTGTGCTATTGATACAAATAACTTTTTGTTAAGGGTTCACACCTGAAAATACAGTTTGGTTTACTAGCTTAGTTTCCAGCACAGTTACAAAATTCTTAAACAACTGGTTACACTCGAATAAAGTAAGAAGATTCTAATCATTTTCTAGCATCGCACACACTGATAGGCTTAACTTACATGTGATTAAAGGTGATACAGATTGATGATGGAGCGTGTAATTTTACTTCAGTTGGATATAATGACCATATGTCAGTTTAAAATGAAGAACCGAGGATGACCTAATGAGGAGAAAAAACAGATAGAAAAGTATGAATAATTGAATTCCTGCTTCACATGAGGCTAAATAAAGACACTAAAGTCATTAACACCTGGGCTTCATAATTGAACAAAACCAGACATTATAGGTAGCTAATTGTCAGGTATGAGCTTCACAATCAGTGACACCTGGCTCCCTGCAGCTTCCTGTGCAACATGGTATGCTATTTTTCCTATTAGCATCCTTCTTGAGACTCCTCATTGTTATAGAGGTTGCAAACCGGTGGTTTAACAGGGCACCTCTGATCAGAATGGATATAGAGTGAGACATCAAACTTTCAAAGCTATTCCACCATCAAAACCTGAGCCAAGGCAGAGGCACACTGATCACAGGTGGGTACAGCTATTGAGTACTTGCTGAAAACATTTTTCATCATTAAAATACTCTCCAGTCCATTTCAAGAAGCTTCCAGCATGACTCAATCGCCAAACGTTTGTTTCTAGGATCGTAAGATCACACTTCTGCTTCCAGAACAACAAAACTTCTTGCATATCTGGATCTGCCTGTTGGAGGGTGTAAATGGGACCACGGATCAAGGTTTCCTGTGGACTGCATAGATGCTGATTTAATAAGACAACTGGATTCTTCTCATCCCAGACTGACTTTTAACTCAAAGTCAGAGCAGATGAAGTGAGCTGCCTGGCACTGTGAAGTATTCCCAATTTTGGATAAAGAGAAAAGACTAATAAGTGCAAGCTGTACACCTGCGGCCCAACAGGTAATTGCCAGATCCAACAGGACCCACTTAACCCTTAGAGGATCCCAGTGTATTTGATCCCAAGGACAATTTAAACAATGCAGTATAAGAAAAACAATCCCCCATAATGATAACATAAAAGCAAAGCAAGGCCAATCATTGCCCATGAGGCTAAACATGGGCCCATAGATATATAGGTCGTCATTGGTACAAAGTCAACACTATCCAAAACTGACAGTTTTTCCTTTGTCATTGACAGTTAATCTGTCTCCCCGTCCTCACAGAGTCTGCGTGTCTCTGTCCTTCCTTTCCGTTATTAATAATATTACCCCGTGATTGCATTTCCCATATGTAACATCAAACCTTATTCGCCACATCCTCACTCCCCATACCGCTGCTATCTTTGTTCATAGCCTTCTTACTTCTCTCCTGGATTCCTGTGACTCCCTCTTCTTTGGCCTTCCTCACAAATGCCCTCTTAAGCTTCAGCGAGTCCAGAATTCAGCTGCCATATTATCACGAGAACCCGTTCTACTCACCACATCACTCCTGTTCTGCAACAGCTTGACTGTCTTCCAATTAAATTAAAACCTTTTGTCCATTTATTGTACAATGTCCTTGGGTGTTTTGAAAGGTGCCTATAAATAAATTGTATTATTATCACCATTATTATTAATATTATTATAGGTCAAAGCATACACATAAACAGAGAAATTTGCAAAGCACAGTTATGACACAAGCACCATCCTACGGTAAAAATAATAAAGCCCACTTCCTGCTTGTAGGCAAGACAAGCAATAGAATTAGCTGCAGTGACATGAGGGTCAGGCTATTAGTCACCAACACAGCTCCAAAGTCCCAATCAAACAGTGTATTGTAATTAAGGTAAAAGGCAGCCTATACAGTGATTATCCAGCTACAGCCATCAGTCCACAAGATTGAGAATTTGGAGGGAAGGAAAATCCACAGATGGATCTGGACAGCTAAAGAAGTCAGGAGGGAGCAGGAAACAGGATGGACATGAGTGCACCGTTTGATTAATGCCATTAAGTTTTTATAAATAATGTCCTTGGTGTTCTGGGAAGTAGTGAATACTGTGTCTGTCTGCAGTATGCATGTATGTGAAAACGTGTCATGTCTAAACTTCTTAACACACAGTGTTATGCCTATGAAACAACAGTTAACATGTCATGTCATACTTAACACTGGAGAATGTTTTAGAGATAACTTTTAAGGTGACACAGTTGAAAGAGGCAGCGTTTACAGTCTGAGAACTGTCCCGTTCACCTCCTCGTCTGTGCGTTTGCTGTAAAGTTAACAATCAGCAGTGTCGCTACTCCGTTAGTGTCTAATACAGTATTCCACAAAGGAAAAGAAACACTTTCCATGATTGCACCAAATGTTTAGTAGGCTGACTAATACATCAGTGCAGTGGTGCAGAATAAATACAAAGTATCCTGCATATTTATAATGCATGACAGACAGTTCAGAGAATGAACGAGCAGCTGTTGCTTATTTTTCCCAGAAGAATCATGACTTGTCATTTTACATTCATGAGGATTTTCTGCACTTTGTACTCAAAGAAGTATTATGTATTCCATATGTTCTTTTGTGACTAGTTCCAAATTTGCTGAAAGGCTTACACAAAGTTTTTGCTCTCTAAGCCGAGCTGCTAAGAATCTGAAATACACTGAATATATTATCTTCCAAAACATGTCACTCTGTGGATAAGAATTTTTATGACATCAATGCACGCCTATTGTAAGCGCCAGACGTCTGCTTTATATTTTTATTTACGATTGAGTTCATGTTTGTTTTATAATTCATAGATTCATTACATAAGTCATCTTTTCAGAATTAATAAATGTGAAAATATATGTGTTTACATAAAGTAATTTTAAGTCACTGTTTTGGGATTGGAACCTAAAAGGGGGTACCTCTCACTTTAAGTGTGTAAGTGCAATAGTAGCATGAAACCCTGTGTGCGAGAGAAGGGGTGGAGCATGGACAGAGAGGTTAGGAGTCTCACGGTTTTCTGACCGTGTGCACAGGTAGTTCTGGATAACTGCTATTTTTTGGAACTTTCATGCTTATTTAGGAAGGACTTCACTGTTACATCTTAAGTTTGTAATAAATAAACAGTCTTCAAATCATAATGCAACTGGAAGCATTTCTTTTGGAAACCAGGAACACGCGTCAGCCATAGACTCCCTTTTTGAACTTGGTTTATTGGAAATTACCCTACACCTATGAAGTCCCCACCCTAGTGTGGATACTTAAGCTCTTCACTTATGATCTTCATTTTCAGACATACCATTGGCAGCGTTAGATAATGGCCACCATGCTGGACAGAATCGTTCTCATCTGCTCATAAATCCTTCCAATAATCTTTGCCTAAACCACAGCTAATCTTCCACATGCCCAGCTGCAGTTGACAAACAATGACGACAGGAGCACTCAAGAAGAGGAATTCCATGTTACTATTATTTAAAAGGCACAAACATTTGAGCTTTGATCGCTTTGCACTCAAGCACTCATCCTAATCCTCCAGTCTCTTTTCCGCCTTTGTTGGAAAACAGCTTCTGCTCCCATTTGGCTGATTTCATGCCCCCCCACCCCCCACACACATCTCTAAATGTCCATGCTAGCATTAAGGAACCATCTGTGGCTGTGTTTCATTGGACACTGGCTCAAGGCTCTGATTTTTAAATAGAAGCAAAGGAAGACTTAGCCCTAAATGGAGCATCGTTAGGCTTTGGTAATATTTGTGGATATATAAGCATGAATGTTTGCATGCATTACAGGATAAACATATTTTAAATGAATACACACTAAGCATCAGCAAAGAGAAAAGAGGATGAGCTGTGAATTGGGAGAGCTTCTTTTACAGCAGGTCAGGTCATGTCAGGCTTAAACCAAACACAAGTACAGTATTTTCATATACAGAAAAGGTGGACTGGGACCTTGAGACCTCCTAACATTACTTACTGCCTTTTTAATTGCAGTTTGTCTTTGCACCCTGGGGAAGACATTTCAGAGCCCATAAAACCACAGAGAGAACATGCAAACTGTGTCCAGAAGACTGCAGGGTCGCACTACTTTATTTCTTCTCCCAGCTGCTCTTAAATTTATTCTGTATTACCTGATCGTCGTTTGGTGAAAAGGACTTTAGCACACAGGAGTCATTTAGCAAATGTAAAAACCTCTTTATACGCCATGAACTGAACGGTTTGTGTGCATGTGTGAAAGAGTTCAGAGAAATAAGCCCACTTCTTCTGGTGAGTGAGAGACGGCACATTTTTTCTGACATTTCTTGTGATGACATTTCCAGTCCGACCGCGAGGAAAGGGAATAAAGAGACAAAGAAATGTAAAAACAACACAATGTAGCAATTTGGCTGCTCGTCTCACAATGGGCTTAGGTAGCTGGTCTTGCTTTGCTCCGCTTTCACACGGGAAATAATTGGTGTGACCTGTGGGAATCCAGCATAGATCGATTATGTGTGTTTTTTGTGTCAGAGCGGTCCTGCTGCAGCCTGACAGGGGAAAAGGTCAGAGAGGCAGCCAATCGAGCAGGTACTCATTCGGTGGAAGACGGCGAGGCAGGGCGTCTGGGCACTAGGTGAAATTGACAAAGGAATTACAATTTTTACACCAATATATTTTGAATAGAACAATGTCTCTGTAAACACAACAGATCTTTGGTTTTGTTTCAGAAAGAATGAATGCATGTTCTACAGATGCACAGATACTGCTGGAAGATGAATTGTGTAATAAAATTCTGTAAGAAAATAGAAAAAGAAGCTAGAAGTGACATTTGAGAACAAACTAAATGAGTTATATTAAAGAGGGTGTGAAACTTTATTTGTATAATCATTGGGGGGGAAACTGGTCTAGAGCAGAGTGCAATAAAAAATACTGTATATATAAATATATCAAACAATATATCATCTGCTGTTTGTTTCCATTTATTTTTAATCAAAAAGAAAATAGCTTACTCTGACTACTTCGGAGAGACAGAGATAAATACATTTCATTTTCACTCAGTGTGGGATAAAGAATACAGCTCACGGTCCATTATAATGATGTAGGGCATCGTTACCATTATCCTTACCCTAAACAGGTTACTTTTAATGGGATGAGATAATAATTCTCAGAGCACTTTCTTCTGATTGCACAAAGATAAAAGTTCTCCTTCCACTGACAAAGTAAAAAAAAAAAATCCCGAGCTACAATGCAGTCCTGATTGCTAAAAGCCAAGGCAGCAACCTCTGCTGGCATAATCAACCAACAGCTTCTCCCAGTGCCCCATAAATGCGCCTTTGTTCCTGCCTCCGAATTTAAGTCTCATTTTTCAGCATTCACTTCAAGGATCAGAGTTATGGAAGGAAACCTGCCTAAAACCAAAAACAAGCTCTGCACGGTCCCCCTGTGACCTACTGTTAAAACTGTGAGCCCTGAAAGGCTTATCCATTGAGCTTTGGAAAATGTTGAATCTTAATCATCTGTATAATTAATGCTGATTGCATTTATTCTGCTATATTTCAGGTGTTTGCTGTCAAAATTGCTGTTGATGTGACGGGGGAGATGTGAACAACTCCAATTGTTGGCTAGATTAAAAAAGGGAAATGTACAAAGGCACAGCTCTCATCGTATGAATGGCACAAAAAGATTTCTAGTATTTAAAGGAGGGACTTGTGCTCTTGAGAAGAGCAGCAGTCTGTGTTCCTGACTTGCAATCCCAGTCTGATGGTCCGTGTGTCAGTAGTAAGCCCACAACTGAAGTCCAGATACCTCTCAAATAGGTTGAATTAGGATGAATTGAATATGGATGCTTTATAAGGATGAATTATGGCCACTCTGATGATGATTTTTAATCAGATATGGTATAGATTTCAGTGTAAATGTTACTGTTAGCTATGTGGAATTATCTTGTAGACCCACATGAGAGACACGTAAAGCGGAAATAAGTGGAGAACACGGCTGAAGACAACATACCAGAAATGGGAAAGGTGAAATTAATGCAAGACATAGAAAACAATTGGTACAAAAATAAAACAAGTACACAGACACAACTAAATGTAACAAGATCAACTTGATACAGGAGACACCGAAGGACAAAAACCGAGAGTAGAGATGCAAATGGGAACTTTTAGAACTTCCAGAAAGACGCAATAACTAAGCCTAAGAGCAGAAGAATCAAATAACAAGACAAGCACAAGAAGTGGGTGTCAGTGAGAAAAATGTGCACCAACTGTAGCTGGCAGCCATGTCTAATTCTGGAGCAGAGTTAACCACACCCATGCTCACACATGATAGAGAGGAGGATTAGATTTCCTTCTGCCTTCATGTTAGTATTAGTAGAAACATTGCTGTGCATGTATATAGCCACATAAAATCTCTATTGTGTTCTTAGTCTTCTCAATTTGGAGGAACTTAAACTACGACACACATCAGATGGCCCCGCCCTCCCTGAGCCTGGTTCTGCCAGAGGTTACTTCCTGTTAAAAGGGAGTTTTTCCTTCCCACTGTCGCCAAAGTCCTTCCTCATAGGGGGTCATATGATTGTTGGGTTTTTCTCTGGATGTATTATCGTAGAGTCTACCTTACAATATAAAGCGCCTTGAGGCAACTGTTGTTGTGATTTGGCGCTATATAAATAAAACTGAATTGAACTGAATAACAGACACAAAACCAACAACAAAGATAACCTACTGTTATTTAAGATTTGATGACCCTTCATAACAACATGCATTTTTATCAACATTTAGACTTAAAATGTTTAGCTCGGTCTTAAACATAGTGAAATGAACTAAATTCTACACATGCGCATACATTACTGACTGGAGAAGCTACACCCAGAATATACACATTTATCCTCATCTGTAAGCACCCAAGGTGGTAGTCAGTTAGATCGCGTTTCATGTTGACATGGCATCAATATGTAGCACATAATTCTGGGTCTGCAGAAATCTCACATGTAGTATAGAGTTGTACTTTACACATTCTGTAAAACTGTATAATGTGTTCAATGCAATTCAATTCAATTCAATTTTATTTATATAGCGCCAAATCACAACAAAAGTCGCCTCAAGGCGCTTCATAGATACAGAGAAAAACCCAACAATCATATGACCCCCTATGAGCAAGCACTTTGGCGACAGTGGGAAGGAAAAACTCCCTTTTAACAGGAAGAAACCTCCGGCAGAACCAGGCTCAGGGAGGGGCGGGGCCATCTGCTGCGACCGGTTGGGGTGAGAGAAGGAAGACAGGAAAAAAGACATGCTGTGGAAGAGAGACAGAGGTTAATAACAGATATGATTCAATGCAGAGAGGTCTGTTAACACATAGTGAGTGAGAAAGGTGACTGGAAAGGAAAAACTCAATGCATCATGGGAATCCCCCGGCAGCCTACGTCTATTGCAGTATAACTAAGGGAGGATTCAGGGTCACCTGGTCCAGCCCTAACTATATGCTTTAGCAAAAAGGAAAGTTTTAAGCCTAATCTTAAAAGTAGAGATAGTGTCTGTCTCCCGAATCCAAACTGGAAGCTGGTTCCACAGAAGAGGGGCCTGAAAACTGAAGGCTCTGCCTCCCATTCTACTTTTAAATACTCTAGGAACAACAAGTAGGCCTGCAGAGCGAGAGCGAAGTGCTCTAATAGGGTGATATGGTACTACAAGGTCATTAAGATAAGATGGGGCCTGATTATTTAAGACCTTGTATGTGAGGAGCAGGATTTTGAATTCAATTCTGGATTTAACAGGAAGCCAATGAAGGGAAGCCAAAACAGGAGAAATATGCTCTCTCTTTGCAGGCAGTGAGTCCTCATTAGATGCGCTAAGAAATTCTCATACATAACTATTTTTCCTAAAAACCATTTAATCAACATGAACTGAGTGAGTACGTGTGCAGAGGACCAAAGCAGCATGCCCTAAAATTGCTCTCAGATTCTCTGCATATTTTTTACTACATGACAATCTGGCATAAATGCAGCATTTACCAGTGTCAGCAATAGAAGCAATACATTCATCAGGCAGCCTCTACCTCATAGTTGAGTAGTGCATATGAAGGACAAGGCTGCGCAATTAATCAAAGTTTAAACTCAATCATGGTTTTGGGTCCCCACAATTAAATGAGCACGCTCCGCTGTTTAAAATTCAAAGCAAAAGCAAATCAGCACTTGACCACATGCCACATGTTACAGCTGGTCCTTGCACAGTGCAGCTCGAAGTTTCCTCGACTAGCCTGAATGAGTAAGAAAATGTTGAAGGACAGATATACATCACAATTCAGATGTATGACACAGCAGAAGCTGAAGAGCTTGTTCCTCAAGCTGTTTGGAAATACTTTGGATTTAGAGCAAGTGAAGTTAACCAAGAAGAAATTATATATATGATTAGATACAGATACAAAAGATATAAAAATAGGTTAACTAATATACTTAGATTCAGCAAAAAGGAATACTATATGAAGCAATTAGATATAAATAGAAATAATAATAATAAAAGATTATGGGAAAAACTGAACAGTGTTATAAAACGTGGGACTGGACAAAAGAACTATCCCAAGTATTTCATTTGTAATGAGCATGAAGAATACAATATGGATGTTGTGGCAATTAGTCTCAATGAATTCTTTGTAACTGCTGGACCAAATTTAGCAAGAACAATCACTCATCCTGGGAAAGCACAGGAAAAACCGGATACACTGATTGACAGAAATCCATATTCTATGTTTCTCACAGCCGTTGATAAAAATGAAGTTTTTGAAATTGTCAAAAAATGTAGCAATCAGAAATCTTTGGATTGTAATGATATTGATATGATAGTGGTTAAAAGAGTCATTGAGGCTATTATAAAACCGTTTACATACAATTCATCATTTCAAACTGGTCGATTTCCAGATAGAATGAAAATAGCAAAAGTTATACCTCTATACAAATCTGGCAACAAACACCATTTGACAAACTACAGGCCTGTCTCTTTACTACCTCAATTCTCAAAAATTCTTGAAAAACTGTTTAAAAACCGACTGGAAAATTTTATAGATAAACATAAACTACTCACCGAGAGTCAGTACGGATTCAGATCAAGCAGATCAACATCATCGGCACTATTAGAGTCAATAGAATACATCACAAATTCCATAGACAAAAAGCAATATGTGGCTGGGTTATTCATAGACTTGACAAAGGCATTTGACACTATAGATCATGATATATTAATAAGAAAACTGGAACGTTATGGTGTCAGAGGGGTAGCTTTAGATTGGGTCTGGAGTTATTTAGGTGACAGGAAGCAGAAATTAAATGGTGGTTGCTCCTTATGTATGGTCATTGCTTGTGGTGTACCCCAAGGGTCAGTTTTGGGTCCAAAATTCTTCAACTTGTACATTAACGACATCTGTAAAGTGTCCAAAGTATTAAAAATGGTTCTCTTTGCTGACGATACAAACATTTTTTGCTCTGGTGATGATCTGCAGAATTTATTGGAGGATATGACTAATGAAATAAGTAAAGTGATGTTCTGGCTTGATAAAAACAAATTATCATTAAATTTGAATAAATCTAAACTTATGTTATTTGGAATTAGTAGTTTAAATACAAATGCAAAGATTCAAATAAATGGTGTTGATATTGAAAGAGTCAGTGAAAATAAATTTCTGGGGGTAATAATAGATGAAAAACTTAACTGGAGAGCTCACGTAAGATATATTCATTCCAGAGTATCACGAAGCATTGCAGTACTAAACAAGGCAAAGCAGGTATTCGACAGAACATCACTTCATATTCTATACTGTTCACTGGTTTCACCATACTTAAGCTATTGTGCAGAGGTCTGGGGCAATAACTATAAAACATTCACTTTTTACTCTTCAAAAAAAGCAATTCGAATCATCCACAATGTAGGTTATAGGGAACATACAAACTCACTATTTTTGCAGTCTGAAAAATTGAAAATTGACAATCTGGTGAAATTCCAAACAGCACAAATTCTATTCAAAGCAAAAAATAAAGAACTGCCAGGTAATATTCTGAGTATGTTTTTTTTGTTAAAGAAGGAAGTTATAATTTAAGGGGGTTTTGTAACTTCGAAACAGGGAAGGTACGTACTACAAGAAAAGGCTTTTGTGTTTCTGTTCATGGAGTGAAACTATGGAACAGTCTGAATATGGAATTAAAGCAACGTCCAAACATAAAACTGTTCAAAAAGAGTTATAAAAATATGATCCAACATCCAACATCAGCTCAGACGTCCACAAAAATCAGTCTGTACAGCGCATCATGGTAGCCATTCAGACAAACTGAAATCACCAACCAATCCATTTGATCAAAGATAATTGCCCACTAAACATGATGAGTAATGAAGGTTCAGGAAAAATGGGCTAAAGATATGTTATCCCTTCACACAGTTATTTTTTCCAAAGCGGCAATATCTGCACTGTATGCATGACGCACCACAGCCATCGAGTACTTTGCTACGCGTTTCATTTAACACTCGTTGTGGAGGTAAAAGCAATAGAGTGAAAAACTATTATATTAATTGTATTGTTGATTTCATATATTTCATACGTACTTCATATGCATGTACACATGTGAGCTCCATTACTTTTTTCTGTTTCCATTTTGAAACATTTTCCTATTTGTTGCTTTGTTAACTTCTCAGGGCCACCACTAATTTTATTTTGAAGCAAAATCAAAGCTCTGTTTACATGACAGTAAAACTAAAATAAAAATGTCTCTGAAATCAATGAATATTCATTAGAAATAACTGTGAACTCAATATTGAACAAAATAATTGGCCATTTTGGCCATGAGCCCTATGAAGGACAAACGGGTAGCAGCTGCATTTTTATTAAACCAACTGAAAGACCCTTAACAGAAACAAATTTAATATCTCTGCTTACATCCTCTTCAGCAGTGCTGCCACCAACACATTGTGTGTGTTGGTTAGGTGACCATGCCCTCTCTGCGGTGCAGAAAGCTCTAAATCTGGAATTAAATTACCCAATGAGCAAAAAGATGTGCAACTGACACCAGCTGCCTGTTCAGATGGGAACATTTAGCAGAGGTGGACAGGTGCCTCAGTGTGACTGCATGCATGTGAATGTGAGTGTGTGGGCACGTGTGTGTGTGTGTTTGAGCAATCATGGAGGAGGACGGGTGTTTGGCATGGATAGATTCTCGCAAGTGGTTGGTCACAGCATTTCCAAACTGAGAGTCAGTAGGGAAAATCTTAAACTGCAGGCATTGTTTACATTGTAAATCATCCCCACTGAGAGCATCTTCGTATGCAGGCTTTTGTTTTTAATTAAAGTGATATGATTCCAAAATGACTAAATAAACAAACAAACCAATTTTGTTATTAAACAGCTTTTAAGCTGCACTTCAAACCAAAAGAATTTCTGAATGAATGTTTAATTAATCTATTTACTACCAACAAATATGTGCTTTCATTCATTTTTATGTAGATTTTTTATGTAGGTTATGTGATCCTGGTGACGCCTTCTGTACAAAGGCAAAGTGCTTTAAGTATTTTGGCAGGGGCTTGTCTGTCTGCCTGTCTGTCTGTGGGTAGATTTTGTGAGAACAAAAGTGCAAGGGGGTGGAGCTGACATCAAGATGAAGGTCATATTTTAATTATTAACAGGTCCAACAAAAAATCCAAACTGCTTCAATTTTTGTTCCCAATTGTTAATATGCTGTCAAATTCTATTCTTACACCACATGCAATTAATTGGTGTTGTCAGGGACGTTGATGAGCAGGTGCAGACATCATGCATAAACAGAACTATTTCCTTAATTAATCACACCATTGTTCGTGGAACAGAGTGAACGGTCCTGAAAGGTCCCTTGGTTTCTGTGAAATGCCACTACTAATTCCCATATGCAACTTGAACCAGCAACGTACTGACTTTTTGTGACTGTGTCAAACTTTATGTTAAAGAAGAATCAGTGTGTGTGTGTGTGTGTGTGTGTGTGTGTGTGTGTGTGTGTGTGTGTGTGTGTGTGTGTGTGTGTGTGTGAGAGAGAGAGAGAGAGAGACCATCTGTTTATTAGTTGGACTATGACGTGCCATTACTAGTCTTCCAGAGTGACGTTCTTATATCTCATTTTAATCCATTAACAAATTGCAAACAGACATGTTTACCTCAAACATTGACATGGAGCTTACCGGTAAATGTACTGTAGTGTATGAAATGTATCAAATCATTCAATCATATGGCAGAAGCCACTACGTTTAGGCATTTAGACAGTGGTTAGGATGTCTTTCTGCTGAAGCTCAAACTGAGCATCAGAAGGGGGAGAAAGGTAAGTTAAGTGACTGAATGTGGTGTGGTGGACAAAAAAAAACCTGACAGGCTGGTATGAATATTCTGAATATTTCAGAAACGGCTGATCGACTGGGATTTTCCCACACAACCATCTGTAGGATTTAGAGAGAATGGTTTAAAAAGAAAATATCCACTGAGTAGCACTTCTCTGGACAAAGATTTCTTATTGATGTTAAAGGTCAGAGGAGAAGAACCAGACTCCTTCCACCTAACAGGAAGGCAGTGCTAACTTGAATAACAACTTGATACAACTAGAAAAAGCAGACGGGCTACTGACCACGGCAGGTGCCAACTGGTGCGCAACTCAAATTCACCAGCACAGCACAACAGATCTACTGATGAATTTTGATTTCTACTTCGGCATTTGAATGGTTAAACAACATGAAACATGGATCCATCCTGTCTTGTTTCAGCAGTTCATCCTGATGGTAGTAATTAAATAATGTGGGGGTTGTTTTCTTGGCACACTTAGGGTCCTTAGTACCAGCTGAGCATCTTTTAAATGATACAGTCTACATGAGTATTTCTGCCGATCACCCTTTATGACCACAGTGTAAACATCTTCCTATGGATGCTTCCAGGAAGTCAATAACACAAAGCTCATTGATGTGAAGCTTGCTTCTATCATGTGTGATGCTATCATGTCAATATGAACCACTTTTAAAAGGCAAAAGAGAGTCCAGAGAGTCTAGAAAGGCACTCATAATAAAATGTCTGGTCAGTGTATGTGTTTATAGGGTCTAATAGAAGTTGCAATTACTCACTATCTTGTAAAGCGAATGCTTTGGGAAAGATTAAATAAATGGTGTTTGATTACTTATGATTACACTCCTGATGTATTGCCCTCACACTAACATACAAAGCCTAAGTTCCCTAATTAAGCAGGTAATCCTCCCTCACATTGCCTTCTCACAGCACAGATGCTGCTGAAGTACACGCTTAGAGAGAAAGGCAGCAGAAGGGAGTTGCTTTAATTTTAATGCATGTGAGCCAGGATTATGCAGGCTTCGTGTTGCAGCAGATATGACAAGAACACATGTAGAAATGCCTGCCATGTGTTGCAAGGAAGGGTCTGGATCTTGAGAGTTTTACCGTCAGAAAGCCTCCCTTTAGCTTCATTGTATAAGGCAGCAGAAATGCCAAGACACAGAGCCAATCATTTGTGCACCCTGGTGTATAGACTGTGTTTTTGCTCCAGGAGAAAGGTGTCAAGTGAACAGTGGCTGAGGCTTCACCTCATTACCAGTTCAGTTCAAAAATTTTGCTCAGAAGAAAGTGTAGAGATCTCTAATGGAAAAGTGATCAATAAGCAACAACACTGTCCTGTTTTGGAGAAAATTGCTTTCCGTAGTGTGTAGAAATGCTCTGAGAGAGACTGATGAGTTGGAATAGAACCGCGTTCTCTATCACCCCAGTGTTCTTCTATCAGTTTAACGCATTGATTTTTGTACTTCAAATACAAGAAAACTAAAATCATCACCTTTGGCAAAAATGTTTTTAAAAAAGTGAGACTAAAATAGAAGTCAAGTGCTATTTTGTAATCGTATTGCTAATGAGAAAACTAATGAGCTAATTATAATTGGGGCTAATCTACCTGTGTGAGCGCATGTGTGTGAGCGAGACAGAGCGAGAGAAAGTGATCTTGTGTGTGTAAAAGGTAAAAAGTCAACCTTTTAACAAACACTTGTATTTTTCCACAGCTTTAACCTCCTGGGGGACAAAAGCAATCAAACATGACAAGTGGAAACAGGCCTACAATAAAGCCATAAACATGTAGTGCTCTCGGTGCATTAGCTTGACTAAATCTTCACTGATGTCTCGCCACACTTGCCATGCCTCCCTGTCTTTCTTAGTCAGTACACTAAGAGTTTGTGCCTCAGTTTGTGAACATCATAATTTTTTAGTACAATGGCTCTAATCTTAATATAAGTCTGTTCCGAGCTGAATTTAGATTAACTGACATAATTACAAAGGCGACAGCAAGAACAAGAGCAGCGTTTGGCCTAGTTAGGCTGCAGACCGTGAGCTGTCCATGGTACTGAATCATTTCATATCTGTGTCTTTTGCTCACTTTCATTTCAGCCTCTACTCTTTTTGCATAACATACAGACTTCATACAGAGGGCGACAAAATTAATTACTTTCCCTGTGCAAGAGAGGCCTGATAAAAACAGATGGGCAGGTCCAGTGTTATTTTCTGTTCATTATGGTTGCCTGTCTCCCTAAATGTGGAACATCTATCTCGCAGAAAGGGACTCAGTAAATATGTTGATTCTCTTTTGTCAGAGGAAAGCTCAACTGAAAAAGCTTTTGCATTATCATATAAGAGACGACAGGTTTCTAACGTGCATTTTTGAATGTTTTTGTTGTTGTTGTTGGGGGGCCACTGGTATCTATTTATGGTTTGAAACCACAAACTGCTTAAATCTGTCTGTGAGCGGTTTTGTCACATTTCAATTGGGGGATATTTCAGTTTACAGTAGTTGCTGGATGATTCTGAAAATCTGCATTTTTATTGTTAGCTCATTGTGATATTAATAATTCAAAACACTCACACATACTATTGATGAACAGTAAATAGCCACAATTTCCTCAAATCCATGATAGAGTTTACATTTTCCTATCATGATTACCTTTTTATCCCAGCTGGAGTTTACAGATAAAGCCGAAAGCTGAATTTTTTTTTTTTTTTTTTTTTTTTTTGCAGATGATTTTAACTGTGAAAAATGTCGAATCCAGTGTTTTTAGCTAGACTCGTGATTTGGATATAACGCTCAATAAGTCCATTATGGTAGTTAGTTAAGAGTCATCTTTGCAGATGGTTTTCATGGTGATGGATTACACAACTCCAGATTAAAGCCTTTTGCTAACTGAGAAGTCAATAGCTCACTTATGCCTCTCTCCCTCTCCCCCCCTCTCTCTCTTTGGAGTTTGTTGGTTGGTTGCAGCAGCGTCTCAGTCTCTCTCCTCGCTTGCCTGACAGACAGAGGCAGTCCTCCTCTCCTTCTTCTCACCTGCCTGTGTGTCTCTTTGTTCATGTGCCTGTCTGTCGTCTTTAAGCTTAGAAATATAGAGTGAACACAGAGCTCGGTAATGGAGACCACGGTGGACCGGCGTTCCCGCTTTTACCCCCGCGAGAGGCACACAAACTCACCGGACAAATAAGGCGTCAAAGGACGGCACGCCGGGTTTCAGCGGAAAGCGCCTGTCACTGCTAGTTACCACAGCGGCGCTCGCAAGTGTGATCTCCTTCATCCATCCTCCTCTTCCTCGCCGTCAGCACGTCTTGAAAAACAGATGCCCTGCACTGGAAGTTACGGACTAAACACGGATACATTCTCCAAGTCGTCTTCTCCAATTTCCCAGAAGCGCTCTCACCCGAAGGTAAAAAAAATAATAATCATTTTTTTAAAAACCCAAAACGGCTCCACAGAGACTAAAACTGTTGATTTACTTGTTGTTGTTTGTGTCTAGGAGCCCACGTATCGCCCACTGAATTTCTCTGTGTTTTACATGTTAAGTCAAATCTGTTAGACAGGAGTGAACATTTCGTCCAAAGTGGGTGGGAAGGTGACTCATGCTGATTCAAAACGCTGTTTTTTGGTTTTTTCCTTTTTTTGGAGCCAGTATTTACACTGCGCCTTTGCGGGTTTAGAAGACATAACAGGCTAAAGGCTATTTCTTGAAAATTCACAGGCGCCCTCATATGATTTGGGGGCTTGCTGGTTTCTGTGTGGTTAAATAAAACAACATGGGGCTGTGGGATGTTTTGATGTGTGCCTGAAATGATTGATGCAGTTCCTCCTCCACAGCTTTCTCAGTGTGATTTTTTTGGACAGGCACAGAAGTGCTTATTGGGGGTTTGGACTCTGACATTTGACGAGTGGTTAACTATGTTGTAATAATCTGCAGGATTTGTTCACGTTTTGTGTATGGAAATGAATAGAAATATAGCATACAACTGAGGTAGTTGTAAAGTCTGAGAGCTCATCTTTAACAGTTCCTTCTTACAAGCAGTTAAAAGCTTGATTATGGTTTCTCCTTTAAAAATAATCATATTCATGCTATAATTGGGTCATACTTATAATAAGAGCCTTGCTGGAAATCTAATGTATTCACAAGTTTTTTGTCACACATTGCCTATCAAAATCATGAACCTTTTCTCCACCAGCTTCTACAGAACCTGAAACGCCCGACTGTCCCTTAATCTTGATGTTCATTTATCAAGTTTTGTGTGTGTTGGTGACAGCCACCTGCTCCATGACTACTGGGAGCCATACATTTCGTGAAATATTAGTTTTTATGTAAATGCTTGTACTGTTTCAAGTGCTAAAAAATGAAGAACGGCTAATTCAGAGATAATGATTTAGCACAGACTCCCAAGTTCCATATTTACAAGGTCAATTACTCCACAAACTCAAATGAATCACCCATCCGACTGAGCTGAACAGTCCCTTTTCCCACAGCATTGCTGAGTAGAGCCAGCTCATCATACTGAGGATAGGGACGATGTTTTCAGCAAAAGGAATCCGCAATGTTGACTAAAGACTTTGGCAACCTGCAACCTGAGTGGCATAAACAGTAAGAAGAGTATGGCAGTCTCTATTTGGCACCTTAAAAAAGGAGCAACACTGTCAACTGATTCAGAGCCAGCTGTGCTCAGCCAGTAATCAAGATTTTTAATTCAATCAAATTAACTCCGGTGTGGCTGTCCTGCACGCGTAACACGACGACATGAGACAACTTGTAGCGACACGTTGTGCGGCAGCATGCTTTGATCCTTTACTAGGTTGTGGTGTCTTTTATTCCATCAAATTAACAGTGGATTTAGGTCTAGCTACCCTTTTAGTACAGCTTTTTGAGTGACCTGAAAAGCAGCCTAACTGCTGCGTTAGTGGCCTCAATTTGCTTCAACTGTAATAAAAAAAAATAGTAGGCCATGCTAACTCATAGCCATTTATGTCTATCTTCCCTCTCTTGTTCTCTCGCTCATTCTCATCCACTTTCTCACACACACACACACACACACACACACACACACACACACA
>NW_024582393.1:1118781-1125089 GCF_018398535.1 Haplochromis burtoni
ACACACACACACACACACACACACACACACACACACACACACACACACACACACACTATCCCCACCACCATCACGACCCCCACTAGTATGCACTCACTCAAACTGTGTCTCATCGCATCTCATCACTCTCAGCAGCACTCTGCCCACCCCCCTCGCTTGTCTCCATCACACATGCACGCACATGCACACATGCACAGAGAGAAGCATACCAGCCCTCAGCCATGTTGTTTCATTATCCACTTACCTCACATGTGCTTTAACATGCGTCAAAGCGCCTTTTTTCATGTCATTTATTGATAACCCTGCACTTATTCTGGAGTCGTTGGGGGGGTTTATCTTTGCGAGAACCTTTTGACCTCAAAAACAAGATAATTAATGTCACATATTGTATGGATGGAAACAGTGGGCACCAGAATAGGATTTCCACACCCTGGTTGTATTTCAAGGGCAGGTCGTTTCTAGCTTTGCTTTAGAAGGATGCAGCGATGTATGGCTTAGGGCCATTTATTATGTATAGAACAGTCCTGTATTAAATATCTGCTCGGTCAGGGGGCCAGATTACACCATATTGCATCAATGGAGTGACGATGGCAAAAAAATCTTTTCCTTCTTGGGTTTCTGCAGAGAGCCGTGAGGGACCTGTGACTTGTTGAACGTGTGGGCTCGGGGATGATTAATATTAAAATGGAAGTTTTAATGTTAGCGCAGTAAATATGAATTATTATGTTGACTTCCTAGAGGAAGAGTTCAGGACATAAAGCTGATGTCACTGCTGCTGAAGTTCAAGGATGGCAACGTAAAAGGAAGTCTGGTTCGCAAATCAACAGACTCTCACGCTGTAGGAACAGCTAAAGCAGCGGGAGTCTATATTTAAATGGCCTCACTGGAGAGATAAGATGTCGTCATTCCTCCCAGTTGGAAAAAGGGTCCTCAGAGGAAACCGAATCTCTTATATCTTGGTGTTCCTTTTTCTACTTGTTCCCAATAAACCTTTTTAGAAATAGATCACAGCTCTGCATCTATTTGCAACATTGTTTTGGGCTGTTTTGGATTAAGAGTGCGTTAGTGTTGGGGCGGTAACACACACACGCACACATTATTTCCTTGTTTACTTTCCGTAGCAGTTGGTATGTCGTAGCTGTAGTCAAAACTGATTAATGCACATGCTGAAAATCCCAAACAAACCTTTATGCTTATTGCCGGTCTGTTATTATCACACAAAAGATGCCTGTGAGATGTTAGATGACAAGCAACTTTCTTTTTATAATTTACTTGAGATGTGTTTTTTTTTAGTAAGAGTGCTGTCAGAAAACCGGATTATGCTTAACAAAGGCTCAAAGTCTCTATTAGTTAGGCCTGATTTGTTTAGAAAACTGCGGTGATACGCAGAAAAGATCATGGAAGTTTTGTTTGCTATTCAAATTGTCATTGTCTGCTGATTACAGAACACAGCATTCAAGAAACCAAAACTGTGTGTAATTTTAGACAATTATCATGTCGGTGTCAGGGCTACATTTTCTTGTTTTCTGTACTTTTTTTAAAAACTCTTATCTGCTAGACATTTAGATTTCAGCTGTTACAAACATACTCTCTCTAATTTAAACCAAAGACTTGGTTTTACTGCCTCCCTTTTTCCCCAGTGAAATCACAGCACCGCACAAAGTAAGATACTTCTGACATCAATTAAAGCCTCCCCTACTTGTCCAAAATGCCGTGCTATCTACTCTAATTAAACCTTACGTCTCACTTCTCCAGAGGCACCAGGCTGAGGAATGAGTGCCAAAGCCCCTTTTCCACCTGCACTGGAGCTAATATCCATGCTAGCCAGGCTGCGGTGGGATAGTGGGGTTGGCACAAGTTCAGGCTGGCCAGGGGGAGCTACACCGCTCAGGCTGTTGTAATTCTGCACACAACATGATGAGCTACTATTGCTGGTGTGATGCCAGGAAAGGCCCATTAACTGTATGAAAAAAAAATCAGTTTTGTGCGACCAGTAGTCAAAGATTTTAGCATGAATTAGAACACTTTTTACAGCGAAGCATAGCAAACATGATGCTTATTTTTCTTTCTACAGGAATCCACAAACCATGAGAAATGTATAAAGTTGTTTTAGGTCTTTGTATTAATAATTCCTGTGTTCAATAGGAATTATTTCCCTTTTTTCCATGTGATGATCAACATGACTGAGAGACAGTCGGTTTTCTTTAAGGTGATCTGGTGACTGTAGCTGGTCACTGAGTGTGATTCTAAGTCTTTTGATCTGTGTTGTAATAATATTTCTGTTCTAGCTGTGTGAAATTATTTGCTGTATCCCTCAGCCAAATGGAGAAGAGAGATATTTCTTAAAGACAGTCATCTATTACAAGTGTCAGTGGTGAACTATTTTTAGATTGTAATGCGTTAGCGTTACACACCTCGAGAAGGAAAAATCACGAGGGAAAAGAAATCATTTGACGTTATTAAAGACAAAATAGTTAAGCATTCAAAATGTAATGGTAAAGTTACCTTTTCATTGAAAATATAATTAGATTTTAAGAGGTAAGATCTTTGAAAAAGTGCTAACCACTGGATTTTAGATAGCAAATGTTGTTATTTTCACAAGCAGCCACCCACCCAGCCGCTGCTCTTTTTCCAGAGAGCCACCTAATAACAAGGCTGTTCCACACTCAGGCCTGCATTAAGATGCAGACCCTTCTCTCTCCTGCTCTTTCTCAATGGCCTTAATCCTTTCCTCCTCTGTGCTATGAATGATAGCCTCAGCAACTAGTCTCCTGTCTCTGGCAGGCAAAGGCCCATTGCTTAACATAATGGTGAGAAAATGGCCAGAGTCAAAAGATGTGTCTTAGTGAGAGGAGGTCAGCCTTTCAGCTGCTTAGCTACAGTGTTTGGGGAAAACAGAGCTGGGAACCTGGGGTAAAGAAAGGTTTCCTGTTGCATTGTAGACACACATCTCCTTGTCTTATTTTTAGATTCGGAAATACAAGATTAG
Organism: Haplochromis burtoni; assembly: GCF_018398535.1. Classification (NCBI taxonomy): domain Eukaryota; kingdom Metazoa; phylum Chordata; class Actinopteri; order Cichliformes; family Cichlidae; genus Haplochromis; species Haplochromis burtoni. The sequence goes on from NW_024582393.1 coordinate 1,121,771, forward strand.
TAAGTACAGTACAAGAGGTCAGGAAATTTGCTTATGCTGTGGTTGATCATTTCATTTAGAATGCACAAAGCAAGCTCTGTCTTTAAATTCAGATCAGATTTTTGACTCTGAAGAATGTTTTCATGAGCAGCTCAGCAGTCGCGTCACACTAGTTCTGTTAATTGTAGCCTAATTCCATTAATATATATATATATATACAACCAGAATCGATTTTAATCAATAAATCGATTATAAAAACCCACCCCTAACTAACAGGTTGCTGAGTAGACATCTGTGTAGTGGTTTGTTTGAAATCTAACACTTTTTCCTTCAGTTTCCTTGTCAAGAATTAACTTCCTGTTTAACTGAAATGCCTTCCTGTTCAACTGAAATGCCTTCCTGTTCAACTGAAATGCCTTCCTGTTCAACTGAAACGCCTTCCTGTTCAACTGAAATGCCTTCCTGTTAACTGAAATGCCTTCCTGTTCAACTGAAATGCTTGCTTTCAGTAGTGTGTGTGAGAGCTAATTTCAGTTGTGTGTGTGAGAGCGTTTCAGTTGTGTGTGTGAGAGCATTTCAGTTGTGTGTGTGAGAGCGTTTCAGTTGTGTGTGTGAGAGCTAAAATTTCAGTAGTGTGTGTGAGAGTGTTTCAGTAGTGTGTGTGAGAGCGTTTCAGTAATAATGTCCCTTACGACACCTCATAGAGCAACATGGTGGCTTCCACAAACTGGTGCTCATATATTTTTAATGGTTTAACTGGACTTTTATGAGAACACGTGGATTTGTTTGATGATGCAATTGCCTGCGAATGACATGAGTCATATTTATGAGTAGAAAATTCTTTTGTCTGTTACATAAATTCTAAAAAACAAACAAAAAACCTTTTGTATTAAAATGATTCAAAACTACAAAAATAGTCCAGATTTACTTTTGCTTGGCTGTTTCTCTTATTCATCAGCACAGGCAGTGACATGGGGCAGCAGGGACAGAGCAGAAAGTAATAGACAGTAAAAGAGATGACTGAGAAAGGAAAATATATTTTGGGTTCCATTGTACAGTCCTGTAATGGAGGCTTGCCTTGTTTGACTGATAGGCACTTGTTGGTTGTTTGGCCCTTTGGCAATTTACCAAATTACACCTACTGCTGCTTCACTTGCCTTGGCCCTCAATAGTCTTGCTAAAAATAACCCTTTGGTAGCAGTGTTCATGCACCCACACACACATAAAGCTCTGCTAAATGGTCTCCTACTTTTCTCCCAAGTGGCAGTACACTGCAGATGTTAGTGATTAGCTTTGTGATGATGATAACCTAAGTCTATTTTTCTGCTTTTCTTTTGCTCACTCTCCGCCTCCCTGTTTCCGTGTCGCTTCCCGTCATACACACAGTCACACATTAGGCAGGTCTAACCACACTGGTGTTGTTGCAATAGGTCACGTTATGTGTTAGAGTCCCTCTGGCCATGGTGTTCAGCTCACATTAGCTCTTCTCTACCAGAGGATGGGCTATTTACACATGTCGCCAGGCAATTAAGAGACTGTCTGACATTAGGGTTTCTGGAGAGAGCTGACAGCATTATCACATGTCAGGCAAGGGAAATGTGAAAGCACAAATTGTTGCAGTTGGACAAAGAAAAAAATGAGATATATTCAACATTGTCTTTGGAGGTTGATGACACATATTAGCAGTTTGGCTTTTGTCCAATTGCAAAGTGAAAGATGAAGCATGTTCTGGTGGCCTGCAACATAGAGAAAAGGCATTTGCTAAACCTATCCGACAGCATACCTATTCACCAACTCATTCTTGTTACTGTAAAAAAAAAAAAATATAAATATATATATATAGTACTGTGCTATTTAGTATTCGAACTTCAGAGTATAATACTATACTTAATTACTTCTGTAAATCTTTATCTATAAAAACACAGTTTCTTTTGCTGAACAGAGTCTGAATCTCCTAGTACATTGCACCATTAATTTAGATCTTCTTGAACGACTGTGTGACATCTTTTGACCCAATTCCTCTACTCCTTGCACTGCATAGTTGCAGCAATGCTGCTAGCCATTCTGAAGAGTAGCTGGCACATTTGACCAATAATGTCTTTTAAGTTGACAAAGCTAAAACCCATTAAGTCTCTTTAGCAATTATGATTGACTTAAGCTGGCAGCTACTTTTTGCCAGCATAAAAAGGGTTTGTTTGACAGTACCCATTGGACTGACCAATACTCAGAACAATGGGAAAGTCCAAGGTACACACAGTGAAGGTCTAAAAAGAATAAATAATTCTTTACCTTTAAAAGTTTCTTGGAGCCATTTCTAAACAACGTTTGATTCCAAGAGCTCCATCAGTTTAAATTATTATATGTAAATACAAGTTATTTAGATGTGTCACCACTTTGCCACTTTACCATCACTTTATACTTTTGCGCTCACTGCCCAAATGAACTCATACTCACATCTATTATGATTCTTCTGAAACTAACCTGCTGCAGTTAGCTCAACAGTTTCTACCTCTGTGATGGGCTTGTTATTTGATAAGCAGTGCTGGATAAATGACTTCTACAAATTCTCTGCTAGTGTTTTACTAACTTAATTTGAACCAAAAACCAAGTCACACTGTTAACTGTTGGAACAGTCACCCATGCCCAATACTGGTTTAACTGTATGCCATAACTCAGTAACAGAAGAGTTCTCCTTTGTTCCTGGACTTCTAAAAGGACAACTTTCAGATTTAAAAAAATGAGCCATTCGTTCAGCCCATAATTGTGGTTATGGTTCCTGTAGTATTGAGCAGGCTGTTCAAAGCTGGCAGAGATATCTGAGCTTAATGTAGTTAAAATCAATAGCAAGTTCATCTTATGAATGAGACAGCTAGGAACTACTTTAGGGGTGGAAACTGTCATTACAGTAAGCAATTATCGTTAGAAGGATTTGTTGCTGCCGCTATTTTGAAAGCCCGTGATTTACAACAGCCTGTTCATGGTTTAGATGACTGTAATTCTGGAATAAACAAGGACTTCAACATTAAAGCCCGTGTATCTGGAAAGAATTCATTCAATGGCAAAAAACACAATTTGATAGATCCCAGAATGTAAATGGTAAATGGCCTGTATTTGTATAGCGCTTTACTTAGTCCCTAAGGACCCCAAAGCGCTTTACACTACATTCAGTCATCCACCCATTCACACACTGGTGATGGCAAGCTACATTGTAGCCACAGCCACCCTGGGGCGCACTGACAGAGGCGAGGCTGCCGGACACTGGCGCCACCGGGCCCTCTGACCACCACCAGTAGGCAACGGGTGAAGTGTCTTGCCCAAGGACACAACGACCGAGACTGTC
>NW_024582393.1:1125114-1175304 GCF_018398535.1 Haplochromis burtoni
GAGCCGGGGCTCGAACCGGCAACCTTCCGATTACAAGACGAACTCCCAACTCTTGAGCCACGATCGACCCAATGTAAAACTCACTTCACTGTGGACAGTGACACTGTCACACAGTGAAAAATTCAATTAGAGAACAAAAGAACAAGCAGAGAGGCGGCCCACCTCTGTGTTCAATTTACTTGTTAAATCTACTCACGATGCCTGAGTAATCATCTCCCCCTGTCACTTACACATACAAAGACACACTCAAGTACATACAACGTGTAGAGAATGGATGTTTATTGTCTGTGTTGGTTGTGCAATGCGGGTGGCTAACCATGAATGTGTTTTGCAGTTACACTCACTTTGTAACAAGAGTAAGGTGCTGTGAATTGATAAGGGTACGATGTCACATATTTCAAACATGCTTACAGAAACATGAAGCATGTATCTAACTCTCACAAAAAAAGCACACGCACACAGACTACAAAAAACATTTGGTCTTTGATCACGTTAATCGGGGCTTGATCTCAACACCCTCCAGTGATCGGTAACATGCTTTTTTAACTCTCTATCGCTCTTCTGCTGCTCTCCTGTAACTTCAGAAATAACCCGTCTCTTAGCACCAGATAGAGTTTTAATCATATACAGCAGATATCTGCAAGATTTCACCTTAATTAAACCACTGAGTTTATATAAATTTTTTTTTAAAAAAACACTACGAGAAGTGAGATGGAATCCAAAAGCTGCATCAGTATCTGCTTTACCTGCATGGTTTCATCTGTGAAAGAAACTGGGTGATCTCTTTCTTTGAACTGGGATTGCCTGTCTTTTCTGTGGATGTAGTTAATGTACAGTAGTAGAGAGAAGTTTCTAGCTGTACATCGAGGTTCCTATTACTGCCCAAAAATGAAAACGAGATTTTGTTTAATACCTTAGGAAAGTGTACCTATTAATTAATGTCTAGAAGAGCTGATGGTATCAAATGGCCTGTAAATGGATCATCACTGGCTTGTGGCAAGGAAGTTGGTTATAAAAACATATCTAAGATTGTTTGGCAGCAAATTAAAGTGCATGGAATCCATGATGGATAATTGCATTGTTACAGTGGGCTGACTTTTTGCCACCATTTGTAAATTAACTAACACAGTGTGGCACAAATTAATGACGCTGAAAAGATTCAAGGAGCCAAGCAGCAGAAGAATATGGAGAACGCCTGGTTTTCCTCACTAATTGCCTGACATAATGCTAATTGAGCTGCACTCTGCTGCTGTTTCTGTTACACAAGACATGACTTATTAGTTGCCACATCACAACTGTTTATACCTAAAGAGGTTTTTCTGATTAGTTTATGCAGCTCTTGAGAGTGATTTAGGGTCTCATTTCCAAACTCAAACCAGAGTGTTTTTCCTAATGAGAGCTGGAAATGGTCAGGTTGATAATTATCTGGATTTGAAACGGTCTTATCCAACGAGGTGACTGATCGACTCATCTAGCTCGTTCGCACGAAAAGCAGTTGTCGATTAAAAAACGATCTTTCCAACCAGGATTGCGGCAGTACAACAATTAGCCAATCAGCACAATGGGTGGGATTAATACTGTTGTCAAGTTGTTGTTAAGAGTTCTCAATCTGTGATGCGCTACAGTAATAATTGCTTGCGTGTTTTGGGCACCCCTGAGGCGTGTCTAGTGACATGAAGAAAATGAAGGAACAAGCGGAACTGTTTTACTTCGTTCCACTCCACTCTTTAAACCCTTGCAAAACCTGTGTGCTGAGACGGTTATGCCTCAGTGTGTACTTAGAATAACATTAAATTCAGGGTTGATAGGCCGGGCTCAAGTGATTGGTTAGGAGAAATCAAACCCCCCGTCCTCCACGGATGTTGTTTTGAGTAGACGCAGGAGATGGAGGCAGAGTGTAATAAATTCTGTTTGGTAAAAGACAAGCTTAATAAAACTTTATTAAGTGCTTCTTTATAACATGTGATCGTTTATGTAGTCTAATCAATGTAGTCAATGCTGCTTGCATACTGAATAGATGGTATGTTGCAGTTTACGTGAGCAATGTATTTGGACCAAAATGAATGAAATGTAATGAAATCCAGCCTTACACCTGTTGTGTTCACTGCTCTTTTTTATTATTTTCACCTTTTGCTTTGATTCTTTATTCATTCTTTTTATGCTACATTATCTATGCATTCTTTTGGTCTGTTGTGACATTTCTTTCCTTCCTTGAATTTTTTAAGGCGCTTTAATACACCCAGTCTTTGAAATATAAATAAACCTGCCAGGCCAGTTGTTCTGGAGTAATTATTGGAGTCCTCTGCAGCAAAGACCTGCAGGTGACTCATAAAGGATATCACTGAGTGAGAAGAAAAACAGGAAAGCAGGAAAGGGAGAATAGTGCAGATAAATAGACAAGCACTGAAACTGCCAGGTTCAGAAGCCAGCTCTCAAAATAAAAAAACGAATGAACAAAGATGCGGCAGAAGCTCTTGAGACACACACGTATACTTAATGGAGTGTATTAACAAATCTGCATATCAGGGCAATTTGCTTTAATCTGACACAACTGATGTCAGATTCATATTCAACAAGTCATTGTTTTCTCTCATTTTTTCCTGCAGTCACGTACTAGCACAATTTCTTTACTTTTCCAGCTGATGACATCTTTCAAAAGGCAGAATGCAAAAACAGATCATCGAGTTGTCTTTAAAAAGATGACAAGTTACTATTTGGTCATCAGTTTGTTGTATTTATACATTTCTGCAGACTGCATGATATATTTGCACAAGAGATTTTCTCTCTGTCTGGCAATGTTTGTCTGTCTCTTGGTGCGCCACTGTACTATCTAAATGTGCTAAATGCAGTAAACATAATTACTATTATACCATCTAAATCAAATTTTAGCATTGTCGTCATCCATCTTCACGTGCGCACTGCAGCCCTGAAATTTTATAGACATTTACCTCAGTTGATTGGAAAAAGGTTTGTGCAATGTCCAACTGAGGCCATGTAACAGGGAGTGGTCTTTCTGTGTCATACTTCTGTGTGCTCTACCCATGCTTAAACCTAATGAAACTTTTCCTCTTAGACAATGTCTGCAGCAGACACTCTCCTTATGTGTGCACTGCATACGAGAAAGGGCAGCTTCAGACAATTTCCCAGCGTGATTATCCCAACCATTATCAGTATGTTGGCATGCTGATGTTAGTATTTAGGTTGAAGCACTGCTGCACCTAGGTATAACCTCACAGAGCTGTGGCTGTAGAGTCTAATGTAAATAGTTGCATTTAGCAGCCCTTATGCATCTGTTCTGAGTATTGAGGAAGACTAACAAGATGTTAGCAGCAGATCATTTAAGTCCTGGAAGCATTAATGGTTCAGACTTGGTTTTTCTAGCCCATCCTTCAGTTCCTCAATTGGAGTCATCACCTTGAACTCTGTCACGTGCCGCAAAACATTGTTTAACAATGGTGGCTGTGTGGCACTGTGCATAAAACTTTAGAAAGAGCCAGTTAATATAAAGTGGAGTTTGTAGTTTACAACAGCGACTAAATGGCTTATATCTGTCAGAGTAACAGCCACATGAATGCTAAAACCCAAGGTCTCTCTGCATAGCTTGCATACCTTCTTCCCACAGTGCATCCTGTTGGCATCTCGTCATGAGGTTAGAGAATAAACACAGCTAACAACATCATTTCAGGTAAACATTATTCATCAGACCAGACCACCACTCTTTAATGCCTCCATGTTCTCACAACTCTTATACCCACTGTAGGCACTTTCAGTGATGGACAGGCGGCAGCATGGGCCTTCTGACAGGTCTGCAGCTGCAGCTGGGAATAACTACTCCACACAGGAAACACCCTACAAGACCTGCCATGTTTACAATAGTCCAATTCAATACAATTGCAGTTGCTCAGTTCCTTGCCTGGACACTTAACTGTTTTCCCAGCAAGAACTCACTGTTTACTTGCTGCCTTATATATATCCTATCCCTTCAGGTGCCACTGTCAATAGATAGCTAATGTTTTAATGATAACCAGTATATATTGATTTATTTCTCAATACATCTAATTTGCCCTAATCATGTTTACATTACATGTTGCTCCTAACTAATCGTTGTCAAATAGACAGACAACTTTATATCTGTGATCAGTAAAAATGAACTGAGATGTTAGCTTGGCTCATGTATCATCCGAGCTTCACTTCTGCTTTTTTTATGATTTCGTTTTTTTAATACATCAGTCTGTTTTCAGACACACTGGACCCAGTGCATCCTCTTTAACCAGCTACAATAGAAAATATGATCACTTCTTTGAAAGCAATATCAAATGAAAACTTTGGCCTTCTAAATAACCTCAACCGTCATCAACCATGTAAAATAAGCTGAACTCTTAGTTTGTAACTTTAGCCATGCATCCCCTACTGCTAATCCAGTCATAGAGGATTAAGCAGGTTATCTATGCCATGGGTCATGGGTTAGTTTTGATCAAATGGCCTGAAGTGACCCTGGCTTGTATGAGAAGAGTGGAGCTAATGTTATTTCATCTTTATTTTTCTTTTTTTGCTGCGTCACCGCGGGTCAGCACTGGGGAGCTAATTCACACTAACCCTTCTCCGTCACTCTCATGGGGCTGAGTCATTGATGACTTGTCAGTGCATTTGAGAAGTTGTGAAGGGAGCAATAAGCCCTCTTGGCACTACAGCACTAATCATATTACACTTTGTATTGCACCAACACCAGCAAGGATAAAGGCTCCCGATACAATATTTCTGTTAAGAAGCAATAAAGTATAATTGTGTTAAGAATCAGGTCTGTGTTGATGATTATGTAAGGTGTGCAGGCTATAGCTGTTTTTTCAATTTAGCAATTTCTGTACATTCTGGGAAGCTTTTGAGAAAAATGTGAGAAAAACTTGAATACACTGCATGAAAGCATTGTTTGCCCTTGACCTGAGTTGGACTTGTATTAAAGAGTGAAAGAGTTCAGACACATACCAACAAGATAAATGTTGTCAGTGATGCCAGACAAACTGCAACGAATTCAAAAATTGGATTACCAGCACACTGATGCCAGAGCCAGAGTTTTGTGATGGTTGATGCTGTATTCTAACTCTAACAGGCAAAGAAAAAAAATCATGCCCTTTACTTGATAGTTTGCTCTGCTCTCTAAGACGTTACCATAGCTTGTATCTTGGGATCTATTTGGTCTCTGGATGACTTTATTAGAGTTGATGCTCTGACTGATGCACCCATGGTAGAGGTTATTATGCTTTTATCAGTGAGTCATAAAAGGTACAAGCAAGTAATGAACAGCAGTACCACACAATAAAAGAGAAAACACTTTATAGACAAGTGCATTCGATATACGATCTCTTGGGCTCCGCCAGTGAACGCTCCACAATCACAACCTGGTTTTTAACTCTCGGATTCATCAACATCTGTGACTAACTAAAAAAAACTGTTTTTGAAGACTGTGATTGTGTTATAATTGCATCATTTTCCACCCCAAAATATTTCATTTTATATCAGGTGGAAATTTATTTATCTGATTACCTACCCCCTACCAGCAACGGCATTAAGTAAATGACGGGAAAACACAAATTCACACTCAGTTTAGTTTATTTGTGATATTTCTTCCATCTAAGTGTGTGCAGACTAAAATAAATGTGCCGTACACGGTATTGACTTGTTGTCTATTTTATAAATAAGACGATACACACTGAATAGCATACTGAGAAGAAAGAATATTAGTGCTGAGTGTTTTGTTAACCTTAAAAGTGCCGTCTGATCCAAACCTTGTGTCGTGTGGCAGCAATAATACACCCTGGTGTCTGTAATTTTAAATAGGCTTCATCACTGCGAGACAGAAGTTCATTTCAAAGGAATGAATCACTGTGGTAATAATGTTTCCCTTAGTTCTACTGTGAATTGGTGACATTTCCAATATTACTGACATCTTGTCATGTCACTGTATTGTTTCCTGCCATCATATGAGTCACGGCGCCTTCATATTAAATGCCCATGACCTGATTCTTTATTTTCATGCTCTATGTGTCAACTTAGGCAGGCGTACCAGCTGCATAGCTGCATATAGCCAGCTTGTATCTGGCCTATTTAAGATAATGCCATTACTGAGCAGATTATAATGAAATCATATTTGACCAAGAGCATTTATTCGTACAGTAAGATGAAAAGAAAAACACAATCTCTCTAATAGAAATAATACATTACTGTAGTACTAGTGAGCTGTATGGTTGATGGTCTATGGCTGTCTTATCAGTATAATCTAACACTGTTATTTAACTCTGACAATGATATAAAAAGGAGCAAGAGGGAGGTTAGTGAAATTAGAGAAAATTACAAGCGTAAGGAGCATTTTCCTGTACAACAACACTTTGTGTGGTTAACTTAAATTTTTAGAATGAATAATGTGTTTTAAGACTTGAGGAGTTATATGAAACCAGAGTTATTTCAGTTGATCTTGAGAGGCTGCGAAAGTGTGTACAAAATATCAGTCCATTCAATAGTTTCTGAGACAAGAGCGCACTGACTGAAACAGGATGGTCATTGTTACCTCAGGACATGTCTCTTCCTCCTCCTGTGGTGGCAAGTACTTATCCTGAAGTATTTTTTGTGTAATACTGACCTACAGCGTGAGTCATGTTACTGGTTGCAGGAAAAAAAGGTGTAAGGATAAAATCTAACTTTGCAGTCTTGCTGCAAGAGTGAGTGAAGCATTACTGTAAAATTTTCAAAAGCAGTGATTAGTCATTATGGCCCTAAACTGTGGTCTAAACTCCTTCAATTACTGAAATGTGTGCTCATCTCATTTTATTATAATAATGCCAAAGTATAGCAGTGTGTACTGGAAGTCAATTTAATTACTAACTCATTAAAGCCTTAGAATTAGATTTGGAACAACGAATCATGTACAGATGTTTGGGGATACAAATATTGGTTTGTAGTGGTAATACTTAGAAACATTAGGTCATCACTGTTTCAAGCTCAATGACACGAGTAGTAATTAGTTCTTGTAGACTTCTGGGCTTTAGTCCATTCTCTGACTTGTGTAACATCTCGTACGTCATGTTGTGTGACCAAGGTCACAGACAGAATTAACAGCAGAATTCGCTCTCTGTGACATTGCAAGTAAAGACATATACTTAGTGTGCTGAGCCATCTGGATAACCACTGTGTGTGTGTGTGTGTGTGTGTGTGTGTGTGTGTGTGTGTGTGTGTGTGTGTGTGTGTGTGTGTGTGTGTGTGTGTCAAAGAGGCAGTAAGAGAAGGTTGACCTTCACAAAGACAGCTCTGCACTTGTCCTGGGCTGTTAGCTGGTCGCATGAGCCCGTGCATATTTGATACAAAGCCTCACTTGACCTCCTTTAAGGTGCAACAAAAAGCATGCTTTGTGAAACATCTCCTCAAGTGTGCATATTTAGATGTTTTTATGCCTAGCTTATGTGTTATTTACTCCAGCATAAGCGCTTAAATGACTAAACAAGCAAGAGGCCTTAAGTTCGTCGTGCCTTAAATAGGCCAACTGCTGACCTGATTGTCAGCCCTGCTGTTAATAGAAATAGGAGTGGTGCTTTTGTGGAGCTAAATGATGCTAAATGAAGAGGAAGTATATGTAAATGTACATGCTTCTAGGCTGTGCAGGCCGTTAAAATGGCCACACATGACCATTGCCTTTGTGAGCATGCACACACAAACAAAGACAAACAACTAGCCATTTGGACATATTAATAAAAGTGACATGAGGTAAAAGCCCTGCTTGGTAATCTGTAGCCCCAGCAAAGAGACTGTTTTTGTTAGGCAGAGACGGTGAAGTCTAGAGTCTGCTATGTTTATGTGAGTGGGAAGGACAGAGAAGTGTTCGTGCATCCGTTTGTTGCGTCTTCTTACTAGTCAGTACCAATCAGGCTGATAGGATACTATCAAATGTGGATTATTTTAGAGTGGAAAGCTCTGATTTTTCCAAATCCAGGCTCTGTTCTGAGCAAGCTAATGCCAGGGTGCTATGAGGTCAGCTTCTGTCTCTTTTAATGCTGTTGCTTTTATTCTCTCTGCATTCTTTACCTCCTTTTCTTTTCCTCTTTCTTTGTCCCATCCCCCCCTTCTTTCTCCCTTCCCTTGCAGAAACTGCCACTGTCCTTGTTTTTGACCTATATCATGACCTGGACAATGTCCTGACAACACAAGGAACCATCAGATTTTGTCCCTGTGCCAGCTTTAGCTCCACTCAGCCATGAGCCATCGTGGTTTAATATGTCTGGATTTCGTCATCGTTGACTCATAGCAAGACCAAATGTATTTTATGAACAAAGTGCTGGATCTTACATAGGCTTGATTTGTGTCATTATGCCTTCCAAAAATGCTAATGTTAATTTTAATAACTGACACGTCATCTTCAGTTATTTCAGTTTATTACTTAAGCATTTAAATATGGGGATAGGAGGATTATCACGGCACTGACAGTTGCTTAAGGGACTATATCATCTGTTAACACTGACGTGACTCATGCCATCAGAATCTGTTTTTCTTCTGCAGGATTTCATGCACTACTTTCTATTAATGCAGCCAAAGTATCTCGAGCATATGCTGCCATTCCTGAGAACGTTTATGTTAAATATGCAAGGAGAGAGAAGCGCCGTGAGATCCTCGACTGAAGCCGACTTACTTTTTAGCTCCTCCTGTCTCGTCTACTTGATCTCTTGCAGCAGATCACTTTGTTTTAATTTGAAAATAATTAAACAAAGAATAATCTCTCGAGAAGAAAAGTAACACAACAAAAGCAAACATCTGTCTAATAACAGCAGAAGAGGAAGCTCTGAACTTCTTGTGGTGACAGCTGCAACAGGATTAGTGAATCGCTGTGACAGCCTGACATCTGAACCCAAGGGTAGAGCTAGCTGGTAAAGTTATGCTGATAGTTGTTAGCGACTGGATCCTGACATTGCCTGTTGGTATTATTATAACTGTTTGTAGAGCAGTATCCATGCAAGAGCTTGTGTCATGGTTTTTATGATGAGGGCAGATTTAAGAAGGATTTCTGGTTAATCCTTTAGGGGTTGCCCATGCTGGGAGATAATAGCTCACTTCAGCTGTAGTGCTGACAGTACAGATGAAAGGTGGATATCTCCTCTGGTCACTGGATACTGATGTGTGGCAAAAACAATACCAGGAAGCGGTATTCTGGTACTTCAATAGAGAGAGGCTATTTAACTGTCAAGTTCTGATCCAATTCAAGTACAAAAAACACAGAATATTTGAGATGTTTGTACATTGCATGAAATGTAAGGACCTAGCAACTGTGACCCACCTTCCCGTATGTGTTCTTCCATTAGAAAGCCTCAAGTTTAGCATTTTGGCTGTCACGATCTTTGTTTATTGAAACCAGATGTTTTAATGATAGTTCGGAGCAGTCAGACTAGATTACAACTACAAGCTCGGGTTTTCCTACCGATGCGTCCTTTTTTTCCGTATTTTTAGGTGTGTTACTAATTTTGGCTTCTGTTAAATATCATCCTTTTACACCTCTGGTAATTAGAAGAAAGTGATATTTCAGGGATTAGGGGGAGGGTTAGAGAAACCAGAAAAGAAACAGCTTGTTTCAGACAGAGGATAAAGCTGCGTAAAGGGCCACCTGCTAATCACTCTAATACAGTTCTGGAATAAAATATAGAAGTTGAAAAGAACATAACAGTTCCCCTTTAACGTCTGTGTTTCTGTGTGTCTCTGTTCTTTGCTGGATGACTGTTGCCCTGAAACATTTCAAAGATTTCAAGCATATAACATTTTAGATTATACTAAAAATAGCAAAGCTAATTCCAGTGAGGTGCTGTTAGTGCGCTCTACAAATTAGAAAAAAATCATCACCGATCAATTTCCCCACCTTTGTCTAATCCTAAGTGTGCTAATGCAGAGTGTCAGCTGTAGCCCTTGCTAAAATTGTAATCAGATTGAACCAGATCCTTATCTGTGCAAAGAGTTCATTATCTGACCACTTGGTAACCTCTTAGCAACCAGAACCTTCTCTGAGCGCAGAGGTCACACACAGACTCATTCAGCTCATTAAAATAATGTGCCACTACTACATCTGGATTGCGCTGTAAGCTTGTGAGTCAGCTTCATCAAGCATTGACCTCATTTGGTGATTTATGATGGGTTATGTGTTTATTCAAAGATGTTGAGGTATAAATTTGGCTCAGGAACTTCCTTGTGGCAATGAGGCGCTGACATTTGGGAGTTTTTTTAAAAAGTGGCATCCCGGCCCCGGATAAGCAGAAGAGGATGGATGGATGGATGGAATTTCATCTTAACATGTTAATATGGTAAATGATGTCACAATAAAGTATTTGTTTTGGTCAGCTGCAGTCACATTGCCACAGAGCACAGATATGATCCTTAAACTCACCACATATTTCTGTAACGGGAATTTAATGCAAGTGCCAAAATGAGGGTTTTGTCCTAAGACAGTTTATATCCCAGAGCGCAAAGCAAATTCACGATTATTATAATTTTGTGCTCCCCTGGCTCCATTTTGTTCTTTCCACGCTAATTTAGTTTGCTCTGTGTTTGCATGGTTTACACCTCCACCACAAATGTAGCGAAATATTCATGTGCCTGCAGTCAAAAACAGCTCCAGCAACAAGATGTGATTAATTTATATGTGCAGAATTTGAGTTTTAAATATTACATTTTTGTATGTTTTGTCCTTCTCTTTATGACTGTAATTCTATTATGGATGGCCATGTACTTTTTTATTTAGTGTTGCCATTAACACCGTGCTTGACTTGTGTATGTGTAATTATCAGCTTGCTATCAGTACGGTATACTAGGATTGTCATCTTTTTATGACCATTTAGAGTATTTTTAAATGCTGATTACCTTATTTACCTATACAAATATTGTCTATTAATATTTGTTTTCCATCCTAAAAAACGAATTAATCATACATTAATTTAATTAGGACAATTAATTAACTGTAAGGATTTAACACCGATAACTGGAGTTAAGAGATTACATTAAAGGTTGTCCACTGAGGGGCATAAAATAATTTGTCTGTGTTGGGAGAACAGTTGTCAATATTAATTATGTGTGAGGAATATTTTACTTCAACTTTTTTTATCCAGTGGTTTCATATAAAAAGCAGTGATTTCACATACTGAAAGCAAAGCACAGCAGATGGAAACAACACAAGGTAAACACAGGAAGATGGCTTTCATGCATTTCAAAGATCGTCTGCAACACATTTCATAGTAGCTCGAAGTAAAAGATAATGTAGGACAACACTATGCCTCCTTTAGGGCAGGTTGTAAAACACCTTTTAAAGCAGGAAAAGAGGCGTCGCCTTTGTGCTGCATGAAAGGTTAACTTGCTAGTATGTTGGTGTTAGATGGGAATCACCTTGAATGAAGACCAAGCGGCAACAACTGCTGCAAATTGACATGTCTTGTGTCCAGACATGGCTACTTTCTCCACAAAATCAAACTATTTCATTTTGTATAGCACCATCCTAACTTACTGCCATCCCTGCTCCCACTTCTTTACACCCTCTCTGTCAAGTGCCCTCTCATGCTTTTTATCAATGAAGGGGCAGAGATACAGAGGTGCTGCCATCCATCTATTCCTCCACAAATAGCTATTAGAGTGCACAGCTTGTTGTAGCCACACTGCTCTCAGTCAGCAAGGCCGAACCATTACATATGTTTGCATGACCTCATACATACAGAGGTAAGCTCATACACACTGTACTTTTGTGATTTGCACACATGCATATGCACAAACCCACATTAAGTAATTATTCCACTTGTGCTTTTCTGTGTTTTTGTACTTTTGTGCAGTTGTCTGAGAAACTGCTGAAGAGCTACACGTCAGACTCTGCAGGCCTTAGTTAGCATGTTAAATGTTAAAATTCAGTACTGTTGGGAATTTTTTGGAAGGGCAGCCACCAGGAAGCTTCTTACATATCTAAAAAGAACATGGAAGTGCAGGTTTGTTTAGTAGCATGTGAATAAACCAAGACTTCTGGAGTAATGTCCATCGGACAGACGACATCAACTTAGAAATATTTGGCCACTACACACAGGGAAAAGATGTTGCGTTGGGTTTTTTGAGCAGTCACAGGACCTGAGCCACTTACAGCTATTCAGTCGACCATGAACTCCTCTGCATGTTCAGACCTCAACCTGACTGAACAGAAGCTGTCCATGAATGAATGTCTGCAAACCTCAATGAACTGAACTGTGGACCAAAATTCCTTCATACAGAAAACAATCACTCCAAGTTATTGCTGCTAAAGGTGATTCTACAAAATACTGAATCATTGGATGCATTTAGTTTTTGATAGGACCGCATAAAGTCCTATGAAAAACATTCTTTTTCACAGGACTATATGTGTAATTTGGGGAGAAGAACCCAGTAAGATTTGGCACACGAATGTGCAGTTCTCAGCTCGTCAGAGGATATTTTAGCATCTTTCAGCCATTTGTTTTGGTTTTCTCGCCCACACCTTTTATATTTTGGTTCTTTCTCACGTCTTTCATGAGCACTGCTAGCAAAAAAGCAAGTTTGAATTCCTAATACCAGCAAACAGACACTTTACTCTGCTTACTCAGCACCATATGAGTGACTCAAAACTTCCTATACTATAAATCCATATTCCTCTTTGAATGACTAAGGGAGTCTCAATAAGAGTTGAGTGAATATTAGATTTACATTAAAAATGTAGTTTCAAGTTCTATGAATGTTAATGTTGCACCTTGTTTGTTTGACTTATGACCTTTATGGAACAGCAATGAATCCATCCGGTAGTGAGCTTGTTCTGTCCTATAAGTCCAATAATAGTAACAGTAATACATGCTGCAATTACAAATGGAAATGGTACATTATAAACAATAGATTACATTTCTGACTCACTTGTGAGAAACGATATGTGGTACAATTTTGGGTTTATTTGACTCAAGATTAAACTGATGCAGTCTGGCTCAAAGTTAAACACTCTGATTTCTGCTGCAGTCTGAAGTAAAACTCAGCAGCTTGCTGCACCTGAGGGAGTCAATGAAAGAGGCAGCCACAAGTGTTTCTTTCTAAAATAGTTTATTAAAAATGAATTTGGCCAGTGGCTTTTTTGCCTTAACATCTGTTCTCTTTTTTTCTCCTTCTTTGACTGGGGTTCAGTAGATACTGTGGTCCTCTGATGGTAATGTATACCGCAATCGTTCATGTAGCACACATATGTAGGCTATGCACTGCACAAAATAAACACATATATCGAACATAGTCTCTGTCATAGATCAAGTACTACCGTGTTTCTTTTATTTACTTAAGTATATCCTGTAAATATACATTTAGATTTAGAATCAATGCCTAGAAAAAAGGATGGCCCTAATATTGACAGGCAGCTGTGAATGTCTGCCTACGTCTGTGTGAGTGACGCATTGCAGACCTGATTGAATCTCACATACAAAACAACCAGTGGGCAGAAAATTTGTCAGTGAAAAAGCATGTTTTCCTTTTTTGGAATTCAAATGACTTTATGCTACTGAGTGTTTCAGCCGCTTCTCCTCTTTATGTATGTGAAATAGAGAATAACCGTGTCACACTGGAAAGGCAACACGAATTTCTTGTTTTTTACCCTTTTATCTTTGAATGATTTTCATGTACGTGCCACAGCTGGATTGTGAAATCATAACACGGATCAGAGCAGCTAAAGACAAGAAACTAATTGCTTATCAGCCCATTTTCGTACAAAGAGAAAAGCTCTTGCTGTGTACAAGCACATAGGTATATAAACCGTAGCTGCATTTGCGCTTTCAGTTTTTCTCACCTTATCAATTTTTGATCAAGTCTGCAACCGAATTTCCAACCGCATTTCTGCCACTAAGAGGTTTAAAACAACAAGAAATATGTGTTAACCACATAGAGACAAACGAAAATGTATTTATTCATCTTCTGCATGAAGACGGTCCAATCTAGTACTTTTATTTACTCTGCTCAAATCAGTGTTTACAGTTGATGCACATTAGCATGTGACAGAGTTTCAGGCATATTCAGCTGAGTAAACTACTGCTGGACAAAGTAAGCAGTGTGTCATCGTTTAATATGACACACACTTATTTGCTATCTTCCTCTAAGTGTTTTGGAAAAGGGGTCTAACTTCAGTACAAGGAGAGAAGATTTATTCTTTGGCCATGAAGACATTTGCCCCAGTCCAAGAATGCTATATCTCATTGTGGAAATTAGACTTATGGGTCTTTCAAAGCTGTTTAAAACAATAAACATATAACCTGGCAACTGATTTAAATGAAATACATATTAATCAGGACAAGAGCTATGCTTACCCTAGAAATCATGAAGTAACAAATCCAGAGAGACAGAGAATGACAGAGATGGCGAGTGCAAGTATCATAGTAATTTGAACCTGAGTGATGGGACTGTGAATCTGGAGTCAGAGAAAACACATCTGTAATGAATCTGCCTTCACCCCGTTGCTTTCTCATACTGCCTTTTCCTGTTGCCCCTCCCATCCCCCCTCTCTCTCCATAAGCATTATCCAGCTGGATGCCGTCTCCATGGCAATTCTTATGGATCCTTTTGACAAGGTCACCTTCACTTGAGAGAAAAAGTCAATAAGAAAAGAAGGCAGACGGCATCTTTAGGATACATAGAAAAGAATATATTTTGTTAAATTTAAGTCTGTGATTAACAAGAAGAAAATGAGGAGAGAGGAAGATGATGGGTTTCTTACTGGGGAAGAAAGATGTCAAAGGAGATGGAAGAAGATGGTGGAAAACAACAGAAGAGAAGAGAGGGATGGGGGAAGGGCACATAAACAAATAGATTCGTTAGCAAATCTCAGACTGGAGAACTGTGCTTAGTCCACAAGGAATAAGGGAAAAAAGGGGGGAAGGGGGGAAAGCCACTCATTAGTTCACTCTTTTCTTACACACACATTCTTGGATAAAGCTCCAGATTACCTGGGAGCAAATTACCAGATGCATGTGAAGATGCCAGCTGGCAGTTGGGATAACATGGTTTTTCTCATACGCGCACATACTCCGTCATGTTTCACTGCACCTTGCCTCCATCCGCCAGGGCCATTCATCATGCTAAAGTTAACCCACTTTGACTCGACCTGGCTGTGGCCACAGCCTGTACCCCCTGCAGAGACTGCTGGAGGTTGCCATCGCCTAGGGACATCAATATTTCAGGCTCTCTCAGCACTCTCGCTCACACGGGCCACTCGCAGCCCAAGGGGAGGTGTTGATGGAGAGACAGCGGCAGGGAGAAGGTTAGAGCTGGAGACTCATAAAGAAAGGTAAATTACAGTGTGAGGGATGACGTGGCAGAAGCCATGAGAGAGGTGAGAGGATATGATGCAAAAATTATAGTGTGCAACTTGAACAAATGAATAAGGATGCTAAAAAGAGGGGGATGGAAGAATCACTAGGGTGGGTGAATGACATTAGGTTGATAGACGAGGGAGCTGCTTAACACATATTGTTTCTGTTTTCTTTTTGGGTAGAAGCTGCTACAAGAAATGAACAAAAGAGAGGAATACTGTAATGGGGATGATGGGAACAATTTCTGCATTTATGAACTGAAAATCCATTTGTCTGAGAATTAAGCGGTCAGTTATCTCTTGAAAATGAGGTAACCTACAGATAAAAGACAGATGAAGAGATTAAAAAACAGGATGAATCGAGAGGAGCTTCACCAGATGCTAATGCATGCCCCATCTGACTGCGGATGACAGAAAGCCTCCTGCCCTCTCCTCCTCCTCACCCTCTTGTCCTTTTGTCTCTGTGTGAAAAAGCTGCAATAGCCAACTGTTGCTACGACTGCAGCTGTTGCCACAATGGTGGTCATTAGTGGGGTTGTTACCATAGCAAGGAGTCCCATGGGCAATCAGATGAGAGACACTCTTAGCTCAATGATGGCTGATACACTGAAGTTGTTTTTAGGTGTATTTTTCCAAGCAGTCATCATGGTGATTTATAGTTCTCTAGGCAATATGATGTTCTCATTGATCTAATACTGAGTGAATATTTCCAATGACCAGTGATTTGTCTGCACTGGTTAGGCTGGATAAGCCATTGTACATCACATGGCAGTATGCGATTGTGTAACGTTTGGGTACATTTCACAGTTCAATATCTTATAGAACCTGTATTCTGTATGACTTTCTCGATCTCTCACATGCTTGCGGAGGAATTTTACCCTACTCTAGATTTTTGCCTCGTTTCATTTGCTGGCATTCATTTATGATGCTCACTTAAGGTGCCGACACAGCGTTTCAGTCAGGTTGACATTTGGACTTTGATCCTAATCATAACCCTGGACAGCACCTTGATTCCTTTCTTTTTGTAGATTTGCTGTGCTTTGGATCATTGTCCTGTTGCATGACCCAGTTTGGGCCAAGTATTAACAGTTGTACAGATCATATTTCCCTCTAGAGTACATAGGTATACAGAGAAGTTTGTGGTCGACTTGAAGAGTGCAAGGTGCCCATCTCCTGGGGCTGCAAAACGAGACCAAATCTTCACCTCTCCACCACCTTACTTGACAGTCAGTTTGAAGTGTTTGTGCTGACATGTTTCTGTGCTAAACATCTCCACTCTAGCCTCATCTGTCAGAAGCACATTGTTGCTGAAGTTTTGTGGTTTGTTCAGAGTCAACTTTGCGAGCCTAAGCCGGCTGCCATGTTCTTCTTAGAGAGAAGACTCTTTCTCCTGACAAGCCTTACAAGAAAGCTATACTTGTTCAGATATTTTCTAATTGTACTGTCATGAACTTTGACATGTTACATACTAGCTGAGGCCTGTAGAGTCTGAGATCTAACGGTTGGCTTTTTTCTAGTTTTTTTGAGGCATTGCATGGTCTGACCTCAGAGTGAATTTGGTGGTAGATCCATTTCTGGAAAAACTGGGAGCAAATTAGCTGAAAAGCTCAAGGCTGCTTTGCTTATGATCAGTTAATCAAATGCATCTCATTAGCAGTAGCTGGGTGCTGCTTATCCTCTTACTTCCAATGCAAGCAGTAATGATGTAGTTAGTTTTTCACAGGACAGCATAGATCCTATGCATCCTATGACTTGGTAAGTGGACTGATTATACTACTTTTCTGATTCTGGAGTACTCAAAGGGGCGACTTCAATTGTGAAACTGATTAAGCTGATCGGCTTTTCTGTCGCGAGTCCGTCTCTCTTGTTTGTTTATCGCCCACTTCGCGCCAGAAAGAGCAAACCAGCAGCTGAACAACAGCAGCACGTTTAAGCTTGATAATCTGTTGTTAGAATTTATTTAATATTACTTTGTACACCAGGATCCTTTTCTACATAGCTGACGCTGGTAACTGTGCAGGGGCGGATCTAGCAAAGTTTAGCCAGGGGGGCCGATAGGGCATTAACAGGGGAAAGGGGGGCACAGAGACATACTTTTCTTTCTTATTCTCATTTAAAATGTCTAGCTTTTAATAATTAATTATCTGAATCTTTCACCCAAAGTTTTAATCTGATGTAAAATGAATAGAAGTCCATTACTGTATATAGTAACTATTAAGTCTAATATACCCTAGTAAGCTGTATTACTTTTTCCTTTGGGAAGGTACCATCTGTGCAGTCTGCAGTTCTGTTGAAGAAAGATGTTGAATCTATTTAATTATTCTTGAAAAATAATTTAATTCTGTGCATTTTTTTCACACTGCATCAAATTAAAGTTGATTACGTCGATTAAGCATCATAAGATGGAGGGTGGTTCCCTATTTTTTTTTTTTGCTGGGAGTTTGGAACCTTATTAGTTAGGTTGCTTACTCTTTAAAATACCAGAATAGGGAGGATAGACTAGGTTTAAGTTTATTAGATTGATCAGTATTGCTGAACTATGAAATATTTTGGGTGCAGTGTATTTTTTGCATACAGGTATAACAGAATAGCTTTAGTGTTTTATTTTTTAAAACTTGAGTTTGAACTTATACAAAATGCAGCAAGATATTAAAAAAACAGTTTTATTTATTAAAAACCACTTTATCGGATTCATATCGGTATCGGCCGATATCCAAATTTATGGTATCGGTATTGTCACGATCTGGTTATAGGGACTCAAACGCAGAGCGGTTAGATGTCTCCAAAATGCAGTTTATTTACAGTTCCAGTGCACAATATATATACAGTGAAGGGAATCCAAAACTCCAGGGAATCACAGGGTAGCTCTCTCACACTCGCTCATGTCTTCTTGCCCACACTCACACACGTTCACACGGCAGGGAGGTCGCAGGTCCGGGGGGGAAGGTCTGAAGCAGAAGAGAAGGGAAGTCACAAACTAATCACAAATCACGAAGCACAAGTCCACAGGAGCTGTGAGAACACTAACGTCAGTAGTACAATCATCCAGCGACGAGAGGATCTGTGTTCCAGCCTCAAATAGTGCTCCCGGTGATGACAGGTGATTGTTGTCAGGTGTGTGGGCCAAGGGCAGGAGCCCACAGTGAGCTCCACCCAGGCAGAGAGGGAGAGAACCGAAACAGCAAATGTAGCCTTGTGGGGCCGGCCGGGCAGGCACGGAGACCATGACAGGTATCGGACATAAAAAAGTGGTATCGTGCCATCTCTAATACAAATACAGGCCATTTACCATTTATACAACATGGCTGATTCATCCATATTCACCCATTATACTTAAATGGTTTCTATCTACCAGTCATACTCCGATGGATGCATCAGAAAAAAAAAACTTGGGGTTAGTATCTTGCCCAACTATATTTGGTATGCAGACTGGAGCAGCCGGGGATCAAACCACCAAGTTTCTGATCAGTAGATGGCTCTACCTATCCAGCCTAGCCATCCCTATCCCAACTCTCTATCCCCGACTTCTATTTCACCCCGACTTCTTCAAACAACTACATCAGAGTCATCTCCAATTCTACTAGTCTTCTTAAGCGCACAGCAAAGCTTTGAAGTTGTAGTGAGTAGTGAGACAGAGAGCGATTGTACCAGTGGTCACAGAGTGAATGGTAAAAGTAAGTGGTGTTAATTTGAACAAGGCCGTGAAAATGAGGGACATATTTTTCTGATTGTTTCATGTGTTAAATTATAAAGCACAATGAAACACGCCCTCCTCTGCAAAACCCTGAGGCAAGGTGCCGCATTGCAGAATTTTGTTTAATTGCTGTCTAACTGCAAGCTTGATCCACGTTTCGCTGCTCTGTGTGTGAGGACAGTGGTTGACTAGGTATTTCACTCAAAACCAGAAATTGCATCTTCAGGGGGACCCAAAAGAGCAAATCCTGTTCACCAGGCTTGTTAACATTCATCGTCTCAGAACCGTAAATGCCTCTAAGAGTTTTCACAGTAATCACTGTATAAGATATTACAATCAAATTCATAGTGGTGGTTAGTTGGTGCTGTATCTTCTATTGTGTCTTGCCTTTTGTTATCTTACCATTTAAAAGGTTTTAAACATAATAAAGCAAAACTCTTACAACAGCATCAACATTTGTCAGCATTGATGGACTAGCTAAAGAAAGTATGCCACAGCAAGGTCACTTATAGGGGACAAGAAGTAGAGCATGAAGTAGAGCAAGAAAGTAGCACTCACATAGCAAAGCAGCCTTTTGCAGTATTCTCTCAGGAGCGAGCTTCAGCAAGTGACATTTGATCACAATAGGGATAGCCAAACATTGCTGTTCAGAACAAAGGAAAAATATGAGAGCAAACTGAGCACTCTGCCCTGTAATTTACTGTAACCATGGAGCAAAGTGAGTGTGGTTGATTAAAAAAAATACTCTATGTTTTGCTTACATGACTAACAGATGTAATGACCACATAGTCACCTAGTGGAAAAATTAGCATCATAGTGATCTTAACATGTGTGGGTGACAGTGAGCCCAGTAGTGGTGGTGACGGTGATGTACATGTGTTTTCTATCTACAAATCCTTTTCAAACAAACAGATAGATAGATAGATATCATACGTATGTACAGTTTACTATATACTGCAGACAGAAACAAATGAGACAGGAATATGATGTGATGTTTATGTATTTGAAAACAGAATATTTTGCATCAGTGTCTCAGTGGGGTATTCTCTGCTGGCATTACGCCTTTTGTTATGTGATTAAGGTGAGGAGGGGAGCGTGTTGATTGTTTATTTGCAAAGCAGCTCCTCCAGTCAGATCAAAGCAGGATTGTGAATGATCAACTCCCAGCATGCAAAAAAGGATAAGAGAAAGAAAATCTGACATATGAAAAGCAATGTGTGTGCAGGGTTTATGAGAAAGCAATTAGACAGAGTGGCAAAACAAAAAGTTTTGTGGGTGAACAATAAGAGGCAGAAGAGATGAATGAGTGATCACAAAGACCAGGGGCTGATGAGCAGCAGACATGCTATGCGACCTGCAATGAAATGTTTAGATCTTGCTCAGAGACGGTGCCTCCAAGCCAAAAGTGTGTCACAGGAAAGCTGGGCTACTTCAGCAGGATAATGTTGCTTCAGTGAGTTTCTGCTGCATTCAGGCCTCCTGGTTAGCACTTACTGTTACTGTTTGTGCAGTTCAAGCTGCGAGAAACCAGAACACCGTGAACTACAATGAGGAGTTTAGCTTGTACACGGGCGAGCCAGCCCTGCAGCAAAACTCTGCTGGGAGGATCTGCACTCGTCACTAAACACTGCTCAGTCACTTGAAATTGTTTTTTTTCCTCCTCATATGACCCTAAGACAAGCCTATTCAAACAGCGGCCCGCGGGCCAAATCTGGCCCAGAAGCAACCTGCGAGTGGCCCTGCCTGCGGTCCTGGCAGAAACACAGAGAAAACGCAAAAAATGAATTCATTAATTAATTTTTAAAAAATTAAAAATTCCTACAGCGTAGTGTAGACTGTGAATGCAACACTCCTAGTAGCCTAGCAATATTTAACCCACAAGGCACCGTGATGTAAACATATTAAACAATCATCGTAATATATGATGCGACAACAGCATGTCTTTCTCACTCCAAAAGCGCAAAATTGACAATTAAAACTGTCGGTTTAACCCTGCCTGGACTGACAAATACTTATTCATTTTACCGAGTTTAATAATCTTACAACCGGAGTTGTACTACCATGGTGAGGGTCCTGTACAGCCCAAGAGAGAGCTGTAGCATCTTCCCTTCGTGTTTGCTTCTTGCCGAAGAAGAAAAGGCCTTTCACAGATTCTGAAACGGTGAAATACTGCATGCTGGCCGTGGTGGATGCAGTGAAAAGTGAGTGGTGTGACATCTGCTATTAAAAACGTACCCCTGTAGGACAGTTCAAATATTCGTAGAATTGAAGTTCTGGCGTCAGACGAGTTTGAAATGCTGTTAGATGACCTGAAGAAAACTGATGTAATGTCTATAGCAGGAGATCACAGACAGAACTGATAATGCACAGTTGTGCGTATGTGTCCGTTTTTTTGGATGGGAAATTGCTCGGTTTACTACCGTTAGAGGGACACACAGCTGGCGAAATGATGTTTGAGAAGATTTAAGCTCTTTTTGAGGAAAATGGTCTGGATATGAAGCGTGTCTGTATACTTGTGACCGATGGGGCTCCATCCATGGCAGGAAAAGTGAGTGGTCAGCAAAATATTTACTTTAATTTGAAAGGGAATTATCAAAATGTTTTTTGTTATTATTATTATTATTTCAAATGTGCAAAAAATAGTTTAGTTATAGCTCCCTTTTTTTTAAATGGACCTTTTGGTGTGCATTTGTGAGAGGTCACCACCAGATTTATAGGGGAAAAGGAATAAAAAAAAATACTTGTTTTTCAGTACAGTTGTGTGGGTTTGAAATTGATCATGATCTGCTGCTTACTGGCTTCAAAAAAAATATCTGGCCCAGATAAATTCCTCGGTTTGAAAATCTGGCCCAACTAACTTCGTAGTTGAATAGGCATGCCCTAAGAGCTCCAGAGGCTGGCAGTGCACCATAATTCAAAATGCAAAAATCAAAGCCTTGTGCACTCTCCAAGATCAATGTTATATTGGCAGAATTAATGACCTCAATATATGCAGTAGTGTAAAGCCAATGTATTAGCCATCACATTATTGTTTCTTATTCATGCAGCTTTTGTTTTTCAACTTGAATGAACACTGTGGTACTGACCTCATTTATAATACGTTTGAGCAATGATCAGTCGTTTCCCAAAATCAACGCAATATATCAGCATACAACTAACTATATTATATACTAGAGGCTGGAATGATGTGTAATCTAAATGCAAATCTGAATGAGATATTAGACATATTATGAGCACTCTGAGCTCTTGACATACATATTTCTTCGTGAAATCATATACATACTAAATAGAACGTCATATATACATGTTTACTCATGGTTTTATGCATCTGGCTTCAGCTGTTAGCTGTTTTCCAGGCAAAGTTAACATAACATGGTCATCTTTATGTGCATGTTGGTAGAAAAAGATTTTTAAAAAAAGATCTGGTGGTCAAAAACACTTCCCTCATGCAAGCCCACTGAGTGTGAAGGGTTTTTTGGCCCTAGAAGATATGCTTCTCTGTCTTGTTTATGCTGTTTGTAATATTACTTTGGTGAAAAGGTTAATTACAGTTTCATGAATGCTACAGACACGTTGATTATGGCTTGAAGGCTGTCAGTTATGCTTCAGGAAAAAATGTGGAGGGAGTTGGAAGTATTTGACATTTCTATGTGTGTGTGTGGGGGGGGTGAACTCATTCACTCATGCAAATTTTGTCACAGGGAACTTACTGTGGCACATTAACACACATGAAATGCACAAATGACCCGTGGCTAATGAAAGATGAACCCAAGGGAGCAGACTTAATTTATGCTTGAAGTAGTTCAGGGTTAGGCCTGAGGTGTTGGCCTTAAAGTTACTGATCAGCCCTACCTCTGTGGCTCATCACGGCCACATGATGTGGGGGCAAATAAAATAAACAATGTGCAACTCTGGAGCCGTGTCGTTCTCTTTCATGGAACTTAAATGTAAGAACAAGAAAAAAAGAAAAAACCTTTGCAGGTGAGCAACATAATCTTCACATTTTTTACATCTCACAAAGCCAGTGTGAGGGTTTATTGTTGAAATACTAAGAAGTTAAACTTTCAGCAGTAAATACTTGATTAGAAATTCAAGTAATATGAGTTGAAGTCAAATTTACCTTGAACCGCTATTTTTCAGTCATTTGGACCTTAAACGGTGGCTGTGCTTATGTAATAGAGAAACTGCTAAATTTAACAGCTTAATACATTACTTGGCCTCCACCAACAACAAACGACAAATCATTTAACGAATACTAAAGACACAATATGTACTTTTCATTGTCTCAGTAGCAGATGATTAATTCCACCGTGAACTGTTGAAACTCTAACATTGTAAAATGTGCATATACCACTGTCTTGGTTCTGTTATTTTTCCAATACCTGCTGGGTTATATTCATATTCAAAACAAGAACTATCAGAAATTCCTTATAATCCAGTTATTGCAACAATAAAAATGAAACAAAAATTAAATGTATAAAACAACAACAAAAATCAAAGATACTGTGCTCTGATCCAGTGTTTCAGACTCTCGAGTCTCTAAATTAGGGAACGGTTTACCAGGTTCCAGACTACTGTACTCTGGGTGAATACAGTGTTTATTAGTCCCTTGGTAATAGTTGTAGTAATAGATAGTGCATAGATCACTCCAGACATTACCAAGAAGTTCATCAGCAGTTCTTTGGAGATCTCGACAAAGTCACGTAGAATGACTTTCACAGGCTGGTAATCAACGTGTAACGAACGCTGGTAATGGATTACTATAACCAGGGCTGCTGCATCATCTCAGATCTGGCTCATCAGATCTAAGATGAATGAATGAGAGAGAGTGGTCGCAAACTAATCCACTAACTCACAAGATGGTTTTATGACAAGCTGTCTCTCCAATTCATCATCTTCATCGGAAAGGTGGTTTACGCTAGTTGAAACCCAGACGATTCTGCAAATGTTCATAATGCTTTTATGTCTTTAAGCAGCTTTTGGTGTGTAGTAGCTATGTTACAACATGTAGGACAAAAAATTAAGTTCACAGTGTGGTTCATAATATCAAGAGTATGTCAGGAGAAGGTCAGGAGAGAGATATACCACTGAGTATCTGCAGCATCTTCAGATTTTGATTGTGATCCACCATAAAATACTAGAAGGCAACTAATTGAAAACACCTTCGTGGCGATGATCCTAAACACACTGCCAATGCAGTAAAAGTATTGCAAGATAGAAAAACACAGAATGGAAAATTATAAGTCATGCACTGGACTCCCTTGAGCTCGGACCTCAGCATCATGTTAGGTCCAAAGGAGAGCTCTTTAATATCTTTTAAGAAACCAGGAGAATTATTCCTGAACGCTATTTAAAGAAATTACAAGAACGCTTGTCTAACAGTCTTCTGTAGTGATGAACTATAGCATCGCTGTAATTCTCCTTCTCCTTTCTTTTGTGCAATCTTTATTCGTTTTCTCTAGCATTTAGGCTGTATTGCATCAAAGTCATAGTCACTTACAGAACCGTGATTGTTCCAGCAGTCACATCCAGTGTCTGATTTTGAAGACCTTGCAGCTGTTTTAGCAAGAACAGTAACTTAATGGCTGGATGTAATGAGGTCTGAGGTCTGCTCTACAGTGTAGCAGACCCAGCTGAAACACTTCAGTCCTCCTCAGAAAAGTATCAGTTATATATTCCACTTTGTCACTTGAAACAGTCGTCTGTTTTGCACAACACCGGGCTGATATAGATGTAGTCGGTGATTTTTTTATTTATTTATTTATTTATTTTTTACAGTTTTCCTTCAGATAATTTGGCAGATTTATTGCAGCAATTACAGTTTGCAGCTCTCAGGGTGCATTTCCTAAAGCAGACAGTCTGCAATAAAGCAACAAAGCATGAGTAAATCACTTCCTGTGTGAATGTCCCTGAAAAAGCCAGTCCACCAGATCAGGGAACACTCCGTCACTCCATTTTCACAAATTGTCACTGAACTCACACCAAATATTCCCCCTCAGGAATCAGAAAAGAGCTTACATCCACTGCTTCTTCCTGTATTTTGTTATCTTTTCCTCGCTGGGCCACCACATATCCTTATTCCTCTTCCGTGACACTGCTGTTTCCTCTGTAAAATGTTTATCTGAGGAAGTCCCTCCATGTTCACAGTTGTTTCTTTATTGCACTCAAGCTTTCTAAATGCATTTGACAATACTTGGACTCGTGGCTCACAGCCGTGACAATTAGATGGACTGTGAAAATGTCAGAAACATTTTTGACTCTGCTTTGGTAGCAGATGCATACACATTATTACAATTATGCCTAGTTATTTGCCTAAATTTACGCAAATACTAACAAAGATTGAGAAATTCTTTATTCTCTCCTGATGTGCTCACGTAACAAACTGTTTTGAAAGATGTCTCACATTTTTTGACAACTTCAACCTATCTTTCAGAAGAAAAAAAGAAAAGTGAAGCTAGAGTGACACAGCAGTCTATATTTAGTGCCTTTTTAAAAAATATTTGGCTTTTAAATTTCTGTAGGACTGTCGCAGCACAGAGTAAAGCTGAATTGTTTAAAGCGTTTTCTGTTGCAGGAATTCAAAAAAAGAAAAAGAGCTTCTTGTAATTGATGTACATAGTCAAATTACTGCTTTATAATTTTAGTGAGCAATTTGTTGAAGGCATATTGCATAAGCAGAAAAATATTTCTCCTGTTCTAGTTCCTGCAGATTTATTGCCTCCAGAAGCATTTTCCTAATCTAATCTTGGGTTTTTAATTAAAATATTTTATCTCTTAAGATGTGATGTTTTCTTATCTTCAAAGACTTATTGAATTTCTAAATGAATGGAACACAATAAGCAATATTGAAGAGAATGAAAAATATGAAGAAAGGGCAATAATAATGCTCACTTCTGCAAGTCAAAGTTAAGCTGTCTAGCGAAAGTCTGACAGAGTCTTAGAGGACTTGGCTCGTAACTTCATTTTCATCATACTATAAATTAAAATGACACAGTCTGTTATAATCCCTGAAGTTGATAAGGCATCTTTATTTTTACAGGATTTCTTCCTCTATGAGCCAGCTCTTCACTGACCTCAAAAACAAGTTCTTTGGCCGCCCCAGTGAGGTACAGTAGATCTACTTCTTTTTCCCTCCACCCCATCACCACTTTGATGTTCCGTCTTCATCTATTGCCTATTTTAGCATCTTATTGCCAGGAACAATATAAGTGCAGTACTAATGTGATGTTCGCTGTCTGGTTGCTGTTGTTGAATACATGAAAGCCGCTTAACCACCAGGAGAACTGGCTCATAAAGAGCTCCATAAAGACAGCACGCCTTGACCTTGCCTAGACTCATAGATCCTGAAGGCTGTGGGAGGCAGAACTTGTTGTCCTTTGCCGAGAATAATAAATCTCAGAGGGTGTGTGGTTGCTGAGGCTAAAACCCGATCAGAATAGAAATGTCAGAGTATTTGATTTTAAATCATTTGAATGTAACACGAGTACAGTAAGTATGCTAGTGTTGGATGAACATGAACAGACATGTTTTGTCATTTAGATGCTTGTACAGTGTTGCCCGCGAGCAGCAAGCATTGATGGAACGTAGCTGTGGTGCACAGCATCATGGCTACCCCCGCTCTTGCAGGGCTTCCCTGAGGTACAGCACTGACTGGACTGATGATTTCACACTGGATTAATTTCAGTCTGAGCACAAATCTCTTCTGCAGTGCTATCTATAGGAGAAAACTCCACCAAACAACCATGGGGAGGTGCCTGAACGTCTTTATTCTGCTAGCAAAGGAAGAATTTGTGTATGATTAGATACATAGAGAGATTAAGAATGATGCTGGATTTCATAGTCAGTTCAAATGTGAAAGAAAGCAGATAGATTATGTTTTTTATTCTTTTGAAAGTGCCAACAGAGAATAAGAATATGTGCTTGAATGCCCTGTGAATGTGTATTTTGCTAACTTTGCAGCGTCATTAAATGTAGCTCCTTAGTTTTTGTACTCAAAGACACAAATCAATACCCTTCCTGCAGTTCCTGCATTAGTGATTTCTTTTTTCTTTTGCTTCACTGAGTTGCAACACAAACACACACAAGAGTGGCCCATTCATCGGGGCATGCTGAAACATCAAAGGTGACAAGTTTAAAAGCCTAACTCTTTTGCAGTCTTACGAACAAAAAGACCTTTGATAAATGTTTGAACACATACTGCCCCCTGTATTGTACTGACTGCATTGAATCAATGTTGCCTAAGAAAAGTACACTGAAGGGAGGAATCATACAACTCCAATACCAGAAGAGTTGAGAAGCTGTGTAAAATGTAAACAAGACTGCAATAATTTGTATATCTCCATTCATCCATCAATCCATTCATTCTGTTTGTCTAATTCAGTGTCGTGGGGGGCTGAAGCCTATCTCAGCTGCCATAGGGCGAGAGTCTCAAATCTCACACGTTCATATTTTATTCACAATAGAAAATCAAATGTTTAAACTGAGAAAATGTTTAATTTGAAGATAAATGTTTGCTCATTTTGAATTTGATGAGAGCAACACATGCAAAGAGCAAAGTTGGGACAGGGCTATGTTTACCACGGTGTAGCATCTTCTCTGTATTTAACAAAAGTCTGCAAACATCTGGGAACTAAGGAGTTTAGTTGCTGGACATTTAGGAGAGAAATGTTGTCCTATTCAAGTCCGATATAGGATTCTAGCAGATTAACAGTCCAGGGCCTTCTTTGCTGTATTTTTCATTTCGTGATGGTCCAAATGTTTTTAGTTGACGAAAGGTGCTGCTTGCAGGCTATGCTGCTGTAATAGATGCAGTATGCACTTAGCATTGTCTTGATGAAATGTGCAAGATCTTACCTGAAAAAACATCCTCTGGTTAGGAGCATATTGCTCTAAAACCTTTCAACACTAATGCTGTCAATTCCAAAGGCAGTAATTCTGCTCTGTACCATCAAAAATGCAGGTTTTTGGAGATCGCTGTTTGGTCGTGTTGGCGAACATAAGACAAAACTCAGACCAATAAAATGTCAGCATTTTTCCAACACGCGCTTTCTAATGATGCCCTCGCACATTTCAAACTAGAATGACTCACCTCACATTCTTAAATGGATTTAAAGCACATGAACAATGTGCGTTAGCAGAGAGAAAAACAAGATATGCCTGTTATATTTGACTTTACAAAAATCAGCCTCTTCTTAGTTAACAGATGTGCTTTGTCTCAATAATTTACATAATTCCCCTGTTTTCATTAACATAGTAAGACATGTAAAGTGCCTCTTTACTCACCATTTAGTATCCTCTTAGGATTTGATCCAGTATTGCCGTTTATTAATCACACAAACATTATACGCTGCACCTTTGTTTGCTGTTAATATTGTGTTAATCAACGGCTGTAAGAAGCACCATCATATATAATACTGCATTTCATATTAGTGCTAATTAGATACATAAAATCACTACATGCAATATTTTCTTTTGTCCATTATGTGAATTTAATTGGTGACAGTGAACAATCGAACACTCACACATTTGGAATTCAAATGGTTATTGTCATAAATGCATATGTTAATCGTGTGGATGCTGTCTGCAAAGATAAAGTGAATGCATTTATTCAGGATTGTTTATGTAAAACTAAAAGGGCAGAGCTGTTTGCGATTATCCAGGAGAAGCAACTGTATGTAACTCCATCAAATATTTGCCCTGTTAAACTGAACTGAGCGCACAGTAAACATGCTCAGATTTTCCTTGTGTTCTTTTTTCAGGGAAACACACTGTAGAGCATCCATGTTGAAATAGGGATTATGGCGTGTTGAGTTGGTTTCTTCACATCTTGAAACTGGGCCTCACTGCATAAAAGACAGCCTGCTTTCAGCCTGCAGTCGATTACTTTGATCACACTTGGTTTCAATTTCTGTCTTTATTAAGCGCTGTACTGATCTGTCAGAAGCAACTGACACGCTGACAACCTTTACAACTTTCTTATTCAAGACATAACAGACACTGTATTCTAATGTGTGGCCAGGAATATCTTCCGCCCACTCTAAGATCTTCTAATATATTTCTTTTGTTGTTCTAAACTTAAACTAATTACACAGCATTGTAGATAATGGTGGAGAAAATTATGTGCCTCTCAGCTGTATACAGGAGCCCTAAGCCAAGGCTGCAGTCCTGCAGGGGATTTTGTGTCTCATGAGAACACTTTGTTCCATTAATTTGCATAGAGGCAATGGATTGGCTTTAATGGAGTTGCAGTACATCGCCTCACACAAGGTGATTTCATACAACTTGTTTTTAGAATGCTGAATCTACTTCGGCCAAACGAACAGAAGTATTGCTGACACGATAAAAGGCACAGCTTCGCTTGTTTTAATAATCACTGGGAACTATCCCTGTACAGTGAGTCATTAGATGTTTGTATCATTTTTTTATTATAAAATTTACATTAATATAATAGATTTAGTCTTCGCGCGTCTGTGTATGTGTGTGTTGAGCGAGAGTGCTGTGTGCACTGTGTCCAGTTTGTGTAGGCATGTGTTGTGTTGCATTAACATGGTTTAATCCTCACCATGGCTTATTGGATACAAATCCTTCCCAAAGCTTTTAAAGCTGCTGCCTTTTCATTTCTGTCTCTCTGCCTCTCTCCCTCCCTCTCAGTGTCTTCTTTCTTATTTTTAACCTTTTTTCCCAAAATCAACCTATGTGGGGGTTTGAATAGATTTTTTTTTTTTTTGACACAATGTTAATAAACCACTCCTGATGATTAGCTGACCTGCCATTGCCTGCATGCAGTATTGTCAAACCTAAGCGGTCATGATACAATTAATGAAAGTACATACACGTTGTAAACTTCAGTCTGTCTCTTTCCCTTTTGCTAATGTCTCTGTAAAAAAACGTCTGGGCAGCACAGAGAGTCTCTCTTACTCTGGACTACTTGTTTGACAACTTCTGCACGAATCACTAGCTTGTGCCTATCCCTGATTACCCTTTCGCTAGATATAGTTGTGTCTGTTTTAGAGCAGGGCGATATGACCAAAAATATTTATCACGATATACATTTGAAAATTTGCGATAACGATATAACTGACAATATAATTGACACTAGACAAAATACTTTACAACTCCTCAACTTTATTAGTGCAAAAAACCCCATCAATGTATTTTCACTTAAACAAGCAGCTGTTTTTTTTATGTGCATTAAAGTTACATAAAAATGTAACAGTGCAAATTCGTTGCTGACAGTTTAACTAAAAGGCATTTCCAGTGGAAACTGTCAGACATACCCTGAGCATAACCATGTATAATATCCACAAAACTTAAAAAGAGGTTGGAAAAGAAATAGTAAAAACTTATATGTGATTACTCATGAAAGTGGCCACTTTCATGATTTACTCATGAAAGTGGCCACTTTCTCATTACTTTCATACATTGTTTTAGTAAGTATCCAAAACATACAAGTTTCATTATATAATTTTTCAAGGGATCTTATATCTGTTTTCACTCTTATATGCTTTTCATACAAGTTTCACACAAGACAGATACAAACTTTATAAGATTTATATATATCTTTTCCATATGGGACACAATACAGTAATATTATGTTGAAGCGCAGTACGTATCACTCCGCGAGGCGCCTGCCTACGATAGCCGTAATGCTCCAACAATCCATCAAGCAGTGCGGGTTTGTAGCTTAGCAAAGTCGCACTAAAACATTTGACAGATTTTCGAGCGCCGTGTACATAAAATCGTTTCGAGGTCAGTAAACACAACCAGAATTCATACATAAGGCACACGGGATTATAAAGGGCACTGTCAATTTTCAGAAAAATCAAAGGATTGATTTTAAGTGTGCTGTATAATAGCGGTAATAACGACGGCCCGCTAGCATGCTCTACCAAAAATAGTGCTTTGTTGTGTATCTGACGGACGAAAGCCTAACCAGTTCCACACCACTGAAGTTGCAGCATTTTTACAAACCAATTCTGGTTCATCTGTTTCATTTAACGATCCACTTTCGCTCTTCTCATTCTGCGTCGCCGCCATGTGCGTATGTAAACAAAGGCACTGCGCATGCGTGTTTTACCCATATTCTATCGCAATATGTCATTTTCCTATCGTTGCCCAAAATTACACCGGTATTACCGTGAACGGTATGATATAGCCCAGCCCTAGTCTGTTTCACTGTTTGCCATCATGAACCACCACCAGCTTTTATATCTCACAGACAGCTCTGCCTAAAAATGGAAATCACCAAAAATAGAAATGCGTTTAATAGCAATGGTTTTATTCTGCTATTCTTTTTACTCATTATTCTCATTTGGTTATTTTGTGAGATGAGAAATTAATATCTGGGTAAATGTGCCTATTATTAACCCATGAGTTCTATTTTAATAACCTCACTTCCAATTAATGGTTCCCTTAAAAACCTCTATGATATGAATGATGTAACCTAATTACTGTGACAGTGATGGATGCTTCAGTTTCTCATGTGTGATCTCATTTCAGTTAACATTTGAAGAAAAAAAGTATGTTTAAATAGACATGCCGAGCCTCTATTAATATTATTTTAATGTATTAAAGAAACATTTACTATTGTTAGCATGTAACTGAGAAAAGGTCTCTGAAATGTCCAGATGATTACTATGAGAACCTAATGTAGGGCAACTGTGCATCTACAGATTATTAAAGAATACTTAATGCAAATAACAGGTTTATAATACAAGTAATTAATAGGTTTTAATCACTGTGGCGTGAAATGAAACATTCATTTCAGGTGCATCACCTGATCCTGTAAATTACATCAGATCCTTTGTATTCTTACATCCTCATTCTATATGGAATTAATATCAAAGTCCCAGATAAAGTTCTCATCTCAAGGTAATTTTTTCACCCAAGTAATTTATTTATAAGCTCTGTCTTATCTGCCACACTTGGAGACTTTTGTAGATTATCCCACCGTATGGCTGCTCTGCCTGTTATTTTTATCACCACCGAGGAGTGCAGTCATGGAAGACAGGTTATATTTTACATTGAAGTTTAAGCTTGGACTGTGTGTCACATCAAGGGCCTTCTTTTGCCTGAAAGATGACCGCAGCAATGTATCAATAAAGTAACAGAGCTGAGGTCATCTGTCCTTCTGTGATTCCCTGTGTGGGTTTTTTTTCTTCACATACATGTGTTGCCGCTTTTGTCTTGATACCTGACTTAGTCTTTATCTTACCCACACCCATGCATAATTCAACAGGGATCTGTATTTCTGCCGCATGTAATGACAGCAAGTTGTCAAGGAAAGCACTATGACTTAACATCTGAGAGCCAGTGACAGCAGGAGCCATAGCCTGTCATTTTCACTGACTCCTTTACCCATGTGAATGTCTCTCCATGATGTCTCACTCCTGAAAAATGTTATCCCTTCCCATTCTGCACTTTTATGGGGTGCTTTTTGCACTCAGTTTCTCTCCTCTTTCCTCTTTTTATTGTTCTCTCCATTTTGCAAAGCCATCTGGTCCCCTGTCCTGAGCTCATGTCTGTCTATAATATCCTTGCTCTCTGAATCCATTTGACAAGATTAATAGACTGAACCTCAGTGAGCTGCTCATTTGGTAGGGATCGCTGGATGAGGAGATGAGCAGACAAGGAGGGTTTTTTCCCCTTTTTTCCCAATTTGATATCAAATAGTGTTCTGAGAGAAAAAAACAACAACAAATCGCTCTGATGTGAATTGAGGATGACAACATGATGCGTAAAATTTGACCCTGTTTATCACCTTTGTGTCAGGCTAGGTCACAGACGCATTGAAACCACCCAGCTGGCAGCATCAGCTTCACTGCCCTGAACTATATTCTGATTAAAATGCTGCCAGGTGGAAACCCACTTGATAAGCTGACTGGTTTGACATCAGCTATATTTTATTATCTGGATAGAGCAGGATATGGGTCAATATTCTTGATTGTTTTATTTCACCTTACATTGCTTTGCATTACAGTATTATTAGGATCAAATATTGTCTAAATCTACTAATATGATATCACTACACGATGACATGGCATTTCTGTACTGTGTATTAAACCACTGACATAAATGACATTGATCATCTAGGAAAAATTGGGTTGTGGCATGGTGTGCAGACCGTACCCGGTGAGTGAAAGTGAAGTTAAGACATGAAAATGAAACCAGCTGGGAGAGGAAAAAACAGTCTCCTGAATGCTACTCTCCACCCCTCCAGCAAAGAGTCTTCTTTAGGCGTCCCAACAGCAGATCATTGACCTTCATCTCACCTTCTCTCTAGCATCCTCCTCTGTCACACCAACCCTCTGCATGTCCTCTTTCAATACATCCAGGAAGCAGTTGTTGTTAACCCAGGTCCTCATGGATCTAGTATGGAAACCAGATTTCTTATGACCCGCATGATTAATTTGGTGATGGATGCCCTTCCTGACATAACTCTTTATAAGAGTCGCACATTTTGTTGCAACCAGATGCCCAACTCTGGCTGTATGTAAAAGCAAGGTTGCTTGTTGTTGTTGTTGTTTAATCGCCGTCTCGATGCACCAAAGATGCTTTGAAGATTCCAACTGACTGCGAGTGGTCGCAGACCTGGTCCTCATCTTCAAAGCAACAAGATGTGAAGTAATTCCGGTTGTGCCCCAGTCTCCAACCTCTGTTTTCCCTAGTCTGACTGTGGCATTTTACTTCTAAATCCAATCTAAAAGGCCCTTTGTGTACTATAGCGCCTGTGTACTGCCAAATAAAATGCCTCCAGTTTCTGGTGCTGTGCTTTGTGGGAGCAAGGCATTAGCATTCGACTCAAGTCCTCTTCTGACTTGAGTTGAATACAAAGATAACACACAGACTCTTTCACAATGTA
This sequence comes from Haplochromis burtoni, assembly GCF_018398535.1. Taxonomy (NCBI): domain Eukaryota; kingdom Metazoa; phylum Chordata; class Actinopteri; order Cichliformes; family Cichlidae; genus Haplochromis; species Haplochromis burtoni. The sequence goes on from NW_024582393.1 coordinate 1,159,006, forward strand.
GTGATCAGTAATCCTGCTATCAGTGACAATAACACTGCATGCGTGCATCACTCAATGAAAAGTGGAAGCTTTAGTTGTACAGCACGGTACAGGCCTGGTTTTTTATGTTTAATTTAATTTTTAGCTCAAATCACAGAAACTTTTATAGAGGTTTATACACACTACTGAATAAGCACCACTTATGAGGTGTTTGACTTGATGCTTGCTTGGCTGGCATTAATTAGGCTTTTATCTTTTTTAAAATATGTGGTGATAATAGACAAACACTGCTTTTGAGAGTCAACTATGACTGCTTCTAATATATTTGAGTGTCATACACAACTGATTTAAAATATTCCTGTGGTTTCCAAAGGCTGTTTTAGTCCATCGTTATTCAGTCGTCCAGTCATGGGCTTAGGATGAACACCATTTTCTCTTTGCTCTTTGGTTCTTTTATTCTCACCAGTGTGGTAAAATGCATAAATTCTAACCAAAAGATTTATTGCATCACATTCACAGCAGATCCTTTCCTCGGGAAACCTCAATGAAAGTGTTTTTATCCATTTTCTGAGGTGCCAGCACCAACTGAATGTCACTTTTGAACCTCTGGAAGTCCTGAAGCACTTCATTCAGTGGGTGCCATCAACGGTTCATTCCTGTTTTACTTTTGGTTCCTCCCTCTTCACCTTCCTTGTCTACTTTCACAACAGGGCTCTTTTTCCATTGTTATTCTAAATTTTCTATTATCCCTGACTTTAACCTGGTGACAGGTACTAGTTGGTAACCTGTCACCAGGTTAAAGAAAAGCGTTATCCTCTTCCTGTTTTGGTTGCAGAAATCAAGCCTTCATTTTTCCAAGAGATTTTGCACCCAGAATTGCACAGTGAGAGCTTATAGACAAACAGTCTGTATGCTGATAGTGTGTTTGCTCTACAGCCACTTATTTAATCAAATATACTTTATAATAATAAGCAAAAGCAAAAACCAGCAATGTGATGATTTAATGACAGTGTCAACGGTAACAATGTTTTTGTGTGTTTACAAGTCCAATTATAGTTTCAACCTTTCAGACACCTTGTGTTCTTTCTTTTTCTCTGCACGTCTCTCAGCCTCTTTTCATCTCCTCCACACTCGTGCTTCATTTTTTCAACAATCCAGTTTATGTTGCTAATTAACAAGACTGGCCTCAATTAAAGCAGTAATTGGACCGTATGGAAAATTCAAAGTGCGAAACCTCACACTGATTCTTTGTTATCCTCCCCTGAAGATCTCTTATAGAGTGTATAGAGTGTAGCATTTGTTTGCTGGGCTCTTTAATTGGACAGAGGATGTTTTTTTATGAGTAACACAGCTAATGTCAAAACAAGTTATTCTAATTTAATTAAGACAACCGGATGACTCCCAAACTGATATAACTTGCTGTTTTTAAAATATTTGGTCAGCACTAAAAGAGACGAGAGAAGATTCCAGATTTCTTGACTCATCAGGCCCCATCTAATCTTAAAGACCTCACAGTACTATCTCATCCCAGTAGAGCGTTTCCCTCTGAGACTGCTGACTTACTTGTGGCTCTTAGGATATTTAAAAGTAGAATGGGAGGCAGAGCCTTCAGCTTTCAGGCCTGTCTTCTGTGGAACCAGCTCCCAGTTTGGATTAGGGAGCCGGATATCTCTACTTTTAAGATTAGGCTTAAAACTTTTCTTTTTGTTAAAGCTTATAGTTTGGGCTGGATCCGGTGAACTGAACCTAGGATGCTGGGGGCTTCCCATGATGCACTGTTTCTTCTTCATTCACCTACATTCAGATGGCTGCCTCTCCCTGAGCCTGATCCATTTTTATAAGCCTTGTCCTGCCAGAGGTTTCTTACTATAAAAGGGAGTTTTTCTTTCCCACCCTCACCAAATGCTGCCTCGGGGGGTTGTTGGATGTGGTGATGTGGTGCTGTATAAATAAAATTGAATCCAATCGAATAAACTGAATGAAATTAGAATAATGATGATGATGATGCACTGCTGCTGGATAAAGTAGATACAGTATTTACTAGGTCACATCTGTGAACTTCTTTCCCTGGCAAAAGCCATCACTCCTTCCACTGTTACCTTTTTAAATCCTTTTTTGTGGATGTTGATTTAATTATCCAAATCAGTAGCCATAGTATTTGTCTCTATATTTATCTCTACATTTCCATATATCTTCAGCAGCAGATGTGCATCATTTCCCATTCTTTCGTTCTGTGTTGTATGTCACTGGAAACTCACTGTGTGGTTTTTGTAGTGACAAAGCTTTACTGCTCTGCTGGAGAGCAGCTCACTACAAAAACGTTTAACAGTAGGCTTCTCACCTCCACAGCCTTTCAGAGAGGCTTTTCTTCTTATTAACTGTGAGAGATGGGCTATGCATGCAGTGGAGTTTGTTCTGTATAGTAATGGAGAGATGGAGACCGTGCAGTACATGTATCACTCTCATCCTGGAGAAGTGAACATAGGGACATCGTGGATATAGGCAACAATTAACAGTGGGAAGTGGTGATCTTAAGATGTTTGCAGAAGGAGTGGTCATTAGAAAGCCATTGAGAATGTGAGATTAGGATGTTAGAAGTCAGATGGAGGAGGTGTTTTGGTATCCTAAACAGCACTAGTGTGAATATGCAAATACATGTGGTCCCAAATGCCCCTGTGGAGCTTCCAGAATAAAGCACTGGGCAGCTTCCTTGTATTAGTTTGGTTGAAGTGTCAGACTCTTTCTGCTCTTACTACTTTGACTCTTGTTGCTGTGGTGCTCTCCAGACATGAGGCTTGATATGTCCCTACCACAACTATTGAATTATAACTTTTTTTTGTCATTTATCATCCCCTTGTAGATGATTGACAGCTTTCTTGTACTGTGTGATTTTTGACAGTTAGGGGCGAAACAGGAACTGTTTTCTCCACAAAGAAGCGTATTCATGCCAGAAAGTGACAGCGGTCCTTGTACGTTGATCTAACTGAGTTAGTAGATGTCTTCACTGAAACCTATTTGAGTCAAATCTATTTCAAACAGTTAGTAAAGTTATTTTTTTAATAAATCTGTGACAGTCACCATTGTAGTAGCTATAAATATCCATCCATCCACCCATTCACTTCCATTTATCTTTATCAGGGTTACCTTTCCTTGCTACCATAGGCCGAGAGGCGGGGTACACCCTGGGCAAGTCACCAATCTGCTGCAGGGCTAACACAGAGAGACAAACAACTATTCACACTCACATTCATACCTGTGGGCAATTTAGAATCACCAGATAGAAATATTAGCTAGAAATATTTTGCTAAAAAATATCTCTGGTAAAACTTTACAAAACAGCCTGCGAATAAGGGGCATTGCAGGAAAGAATGAAACAAGTACACTGTAAGTACCCTGTACTTTTCCTGCATATTCCACATGTACTTGTTTCATTGTTTCCTGCAAAAACCTGACTTGTTGGCAGCAAAATGTGCGTAAGTACAGGGTATTTGTGCCTTATTTGTGGATCTTTGTTTCAACATCTACAACTATCTGCCATGTGTTTAGCGAATTTATATTTGGACTAAGATTTCACATGGGTCTGCTAACCTTAAAAATGGAGCATATAGATCAGACTAAAGGCAGAAGATCAGGATCATAACCCTGCAGCACGATAAGCAGTCCATTTTTCTTCACGAGAAATATTGAAAGACTGCACTGATTAAAAGTAACGTGTTAGTAATATTTCACATTGGATTAGCTTTTCAATTCCTTCTCTCAACTCGTTGATGCCAAAATATTGTGAGAAGACGAGCTGCTTTTCAGGAAGTCCTGCAAGCTGTCATTGTCCGACTTTAATCTCAAATTTTGTATTACAAGCGTCATCCACCATACACCCAATACAATTTACACTATTCATCTGGATGTCTTTATTATATATCACCCAAGAAGACTTTTACCAACCACTCACGTCAAAATTCATGCCTTTGTTTATCCATTTTCTCATCTTGATCAAAGGCTTTTATGAGAAGTTACTTTACCCATTTTTGCCAACTTGCCTATTGCAAAACTTCCTTTTTTTGAAGTAACAGCAGATGACATCTGAGATTTTTTTTTTTTGTTGTTGTTGTTTAAATGCACAAGTGGCCGCAATGGACTTTTTTCTTTCACTGAAGGCATCGAAACTATAAATGAACACATATGGAATTATGTAGTGAACAAAAAAGTGTGAAATAACTCAAAACATGTTTTATATTTTAGATTCTTCCAAATCGCCACCCTTTGCTTTCATTACTATTTTGCACACTCTTGGCATTCTCTCAATGAGCTTCATGAGGTAGTCGCCTGAAATGGTTTTCCAACAGTCTTGAAATTCAGTTCTTCAGTTCTTAAAGTAATGATGGACTGTCGTTACTTAGCTGATTGGTTCTTGCCATAATATGGATTCTAACAGTTGTCAAATAGGGCTGTTAGCTGTGTACCAACCTGCACAACACAACTGATGGTCCCAACCCTATCAAGAAGGCAAGAAACTGCAAAAAATGAGCCCCAAAAAGGCACACCTGTGAAGTGACAACCATTTGGGTGACTACATCATGAAGCTCATTGATAGAAGGCCGAGGGTTTGCAGCACTGTCAACAAAGCAAAGAGTGTAGTTTCAGGAATCTAAAATATAAACACCTTTTTTCTCTTTGCTACATATTTCCATATATCTTGCTTCATCTATTTGATGTCTTCAGTATTATCTACAATGTAGAAAGTAGTAAAAAATATATGTAGTAAAAGCATTAAATGAGGTGTGTCAGAACCTTGGAGGGCTCTTGTGAAAACTACAAATAGAAGTAATACTTGTAAAATAGCCTCTTAATAAGGTGGGTTAGTTGTAGGTAACTTGAAAAGACAAGACAAAATAATTTATGAGTAAGTGGTTAATAGAGAAGAGAGAGCCAGCCAGTCATGGTCAGTACTTTTGTGATGCTCTTCTGCTAGCGGTTTTGGACCCTGCATTAAATAAGTAACCCTGTGTGTGTGTGTGTGTGTGTGTGTGTGTGTGTGCGTGCGTGCGTGCGTGCGTGCGTGCGTGCGTGCGTGCGTGCGTGCGTGCACGTGCGCGTGTGCGTGCGTGTGTGTGTGAACTAGACAAAGACATAGAGCTGTGGAAATAACACAGAAGATTTCTTCTTTGTTGTTGAATTGTTTGGTCTTGCAGTAGATGATAAAGTCATCAAGAATATGTTTTTCTGAGGTTTTTCAAGGTCTTACAATTAAAACACAGTCTCGTTTTTCAGCTCTCTTATTGCTGCATTTCAGCTTTGATAGTTCGATGGCTTTCTGAGGCAAAGTCCTTCCTGAGTTCTGGCCAGAACCTGTCTGTCAGGTTTATGGTCCAGACTTGAGGTCATCTTTTGGACAGTTTTGTGGAATATTAGTTCGTCCTATACTTCTGACTTTATCTCTCAAAAAATAAGTCATGCTAAGCAGCTCTGCATGCTTCTTTTTTTTAAATCTATATTTCATGCACATTTGTAGGCTAAGCTGCCAGTTACCATATATAGCAATGTAATAACATCTCAGCTATGGAAAGTTGTTCTCTTTTACTTACTTTTGGCATTTCTTTTATTGGAACATTAAATGGCGGTATGTAAGCCTGGCATTTTATATAGGAATGATTCTGAATCCATAGACAGATCCCTTGAACAAGACAGCAGAAGCAGCGATGCATTTTCCAAGTCTGGATCTGAAACAGTTCACTTCTGTGGAAGAAAAAAAAATGCTGTCTCATTCTTCCTAAACATGAACATAGAGGCAGCCTCTAGTCTGAGAATCTAACTGCATAAACCTTTTTAAGAGGCCATGCACTATTAATCCACTAGAAGGGGGGAAAAAAGGATTTATATTAAGCTCCAACAGCTGCCACGCAGTGCTAACTTTAGCATTATCAACATGTCACTTCTGGGAAGCTTATTTAAATAATGAAGAGCCGGCTTGCACCATAAACTTATCACGAGTGCCCAGCTAATATTTTACTTTGCACCAGATTGAACTGCATTAATGCTCTTCTGCAAATATAATCAACAAACACGTTTAGCAAGAGGACTGTGTGGCTGTGCTTTGGTTTCTGCTTTAAGGTTGTCTTCAAATAAAGACTAATGCATGCAAATCGAAAACAGACACTAGAGGGATGGGAGAAGACGAGATTAAGGCCACATCAACCGGATGCAGCGAGAGCTTTGGCATCATCAACACGTCGCTGCAGGATGTCAGAATGTCAAGCTATGTGCGAAGCTTTATTAAAACACTCCTGTCCAGATCATCCTACTAAGAGCTCATTTTTTTTCCTCTTTGTGTCACACAGACACACACACAGACTGCATATTATGATATTGCCAGCTGCAGCCAGCTTTAACAGAGGGGGTTGCCGTACTGTATGCTCACCATCTCAGTCACTCCCATGTTTCTCTTTCCACCTTTATCATTTGAAATTAACTATAATTATGTCATCATCCTCAGTGCTTCTCTCTCACACTTTGTTTTTCTCACTCTTTTTCTGCTAGTGTCTTCCCACCTTATGTAACTGCTTCCTCCATCTGGGATCAACCTGTCTTTTGCCTCGTGTCCCACCCCGTCAGTAAGCAGGCCCATTAGCATAGCATTCTTTGAGCCTTTCCTGAGATGTGACACGTGACCGTGTCTGGCTTAACGTTTTAAACTACCACTGCAGGCAGGGATGGTTAGCTGAAAACGGTGAAAACATGGTGGATGATCAACAGAGCAGTAGATATTATTTTTAGCGTGTGTCTTGAGTGTGGCATTTCTTACTTGTTTGTTTGTTTTCCTCTTTTCTGAGCCACAATTGACCATGACCTCTGGAGGTCTGATGCGAGGGAGTGGAGGAGCACATCTGGTACTTGTATGTCTGTGTTTGTGTATGCTTCTGTGTGTGTTTGTGGATTGTGTGTAAGTTGAGCATCCCATCTGGCCCGGCGAAAAGAAAAAAAAGAACAGGACTGAAGCCTGGAGCAGACGGCAGGAGGGGGCTGTCACTCATGTTTGCGAAGATGCCCACATCTGTTTATCTTCCTTACAACAAGGAAAGTAAATAAAAAAACAGCAAATAGCTGGATAACAGATTTTACACACACCATAAAGCCCTTTTTTTTTAGTAAATCTTTTTATTGTGGGTTAGCTTCCACTCACGCTACAGTAATAGTGTAAGACATATCTAATGCTGCCAAATGCACCGTATAGGCCTGAGGCGGGTGCCCAACCCTGAAGAAAAGAATAGCAAAAATAGAATTGCCACAGAAACACACACAAACTTGCACTTAGGTTGACTCTGTGTCTTTGAGGCTGTAAATATCACAAAACTCTCACAAAGGTAAGCCTCTTTTTCTTCTTAGTCTCCTTATCTTCCACACCATAGGTGAAAATATTAATTTGTCATAATTAAATACTTGTAGCTTATATTTTATTTTCAAAAGCCAGTGTGTTTGTTGCTTCAAGTGCTTTGGCCTTTAGGTTTTAGTCTATGAATATGCATCATTGTCACAGCAGCCTGTGAACTTGTATGCGTGTAGTTACACGCTCAGGAATGTGATGGCATTTAACGGTCCTAGAAGAGACTTCAGTTTAATGTCCATGTTAACACGACAGCTTTCGTCTTTGACTACGTTTATTATATTTCATTTGAACGCAAGTGGACAGACCAGTGAGTGTCCAATCACTTATTAACCAAGTGGCAGCAAAATGTTCTGATGGTATGCCTGGCATGCCAGAGGCTAGCAAGCCTGAGGTCCTCTGGCTGACTGGTAGCAGTCTAGGAAATTGGCTGAGCCAGGAAGGGTGATAGATATGATTTTTAGTGCGTGCATAACAGCAGCTCCGAGATCCACTCCATAACACAAATGTATTAACAATAAAAAGTGATTTTGTTGACTTTTCACTATTTGACCTAATTTTTGCTCATATATATGAAAATTAGATTAATTAGTTTACAAGTTTAAAGCTGGATACACACTGGAAGTGATTCACTCGTTCTACATCGATTTGAAGCTGCCTCCTGGTCACTGGTCACATTCCAGCCTCTGGTTGCCTAGGTGACCCTCTGATGCAGTGTTGTCGGGCTCGTTTTACATCAAGGGCCCCATGCAGACCACACTGATTGGCCTGAACCAATGAAACTCCTCTTTTTTGTTGGTGTAAAAATGTTTAACTACCCATTAAATTCCTGAGCTATCTCAATATAAGAAAAAGAAAAGTACATTTTCACCTCTCAGCTGTAAAAGGCTGACGGGGTATTGTCGTCACCCTGCTGGCCAGGCGGGCAGCAAGAACACCCAAGTTTGTAAATTTGATAACCATAGGTGCATCTACTATGTGAGGCCCAGGGGTAGCACTGGTGGCCCCCAGTATTATTCTGTACGATAAGCATGAAGGAAAGCATGAAATAAATGTCTGAGTTAAAGAAAAGGTTCTGGGAAACATTGCTGAGATTGTCTGGTAATTATAAAGCAAAAAGGTAATTCACATATGTATTTTTATTTATTTATTTATAGTTATTGTTGATATTCTTTAAAAAAAATCTGTCATTTAATTCTTCATTTGTTAGTTCAATACTGAGTGAGATGTTTCTTTAAGAAAAGCTGTAAAACATATGAAAACACATTTAAAAGTCCAAAATCTACAGATTGCTTCACATGCTCTAAAACTGTCCAGTGTACAGCTGAATCTTTGCAAGGCTGATTCTGGCTCCCTGGCTCTGTGTTTGACACCCCTGCTCTTACTAGCAGGTCTTATGTCAACCAATTCGTTGCTCGCCTGAAAGTTTATCGTGGTTCCTGCCCACCATCACCAGTGGTTATCAACAAATATCATTTACTTTTTATAGTCTCCTGTTTAACTATTGCTGCAAAACACTTCCAGTGTTTACGCGATTTAAAGCTGGATGGGAAAGCAGTGCTTTTTACCCATCTAAAAAATGTAATATTAAGAAAGAAACCACATTCCCTCCAACTGCTTGATAGTCTTTTGGCGAAGAAGGAGTGTGGTTTGACGGATGTGAGTCATTGGGCTGTTTAGATTGAGCACCACATGGTCAGGGTCTAGCTGGACAGAATGCTGAGGAAAAATAACAGATGTAGCTAAACGCTTTAAATGGTTTGGATTTAGTGTGAATTTGTATTCTCTGATTTTCAGCTTCACTGAAGTCCAAATATAACAATGTTAACAAAGAAAAGAGCTGACACATTTGCACACGCTCAGTGCTATTTTCAGTCCACCGTCAAATTTATTTGGGGATGAGATCTCGCTAAGACTTTGTTGTAATTCGCTCTTAATCTTTGGATTTCATTGGGCGACAGCCATTGTGAACGTGGACCTGATCAGCGTGGGTGCCAGGATGAGACACTTCCCTGCATTCTACAGTCACCCCACCCACCCCCACCAGTGATACACTGTGTACTTGGCACAGGAAGTGGTGCTATCACATTCTGTGTGACAGCCACACAGTCATATTAAATGTGAGAGGAGGACAAGCAGTCTGGGAAATATGAGTCAAGTGCTTTTTTTAAGTAAAAAAAAAAGTTTTACAGAAGTCATCACATCAAGGTTGAAAGAAAGAAAGAAGAAAGGCGAGCTTACCGTAGCTTACATACCATCTTCAAGTACGTATGTATGCATGTTTATATCTGATTTTATTTTTGTTTTGTTCTTCTCCCATTCAGTCCCTGCTATGTCCTTGCCTTTGGTTCCAGAAAGCATTTTTCCCAGTGCATGAAGCTGAAGTCAAACTGAGCTGACAGGTCAACTGAAACCCAACGTTCTTTGACAAATATGGACACTACTACCAAAGTGCAGCGCTTTTCTTTGTCTTTCTTCTCTTTTTTTTCTAAAGTTTCTTGTACCAAAACTTTCATAGTGAGTGAGGGCTGCAGTGCTCTCTTTGAGTGATAGTTGAGTTGATTTATTTAATGTCGAAATCCATAAAAAGGGGTAGAAGCACTGATGTACTAAATAGAGCAATGTGCATTTGGGACAAGGAAGTGGGGCACAAATTAGGTGACACGCACTACAAGTTGATATTGAAGCTCTTACGCTAATAAATAATTTAAGCAAGTCAGTATGTAGAAGGGCAGTCTCATATATCAGTCTCATATATATAATTATATATAATAATATAGAATATATATATTATATATATATGCATAAAATATATTTAAATCATTGTAGCTGTGATGTGTCCATGTCTTAGGTGAAAAACAGGATAAAATAATATGTGATATACTAGTGCTGTCAATAGATTAAAAAAAATGATCTAATTAATCTCACAATTTTCTATAATTAATCGCGATTAATCGCAATTACTTGATCAATAGCCTGCTTGCAATTGCATTTTTTTTTACTTTATATTTAAGCTTGTAACAGACATTTATGCAATAGTAAATGCAGAATAAACACAAAGAATGTATGCTTAACTTCAAAGAGAATTTCAATAGTTTTGTTCAATCTTTTAAAACAGGTTCTCTCCTGTGAAATATACAACTTTTTAAAAACATATAGACTAATAGGTAAGTATACACTAATATATAATATATGTTAGTGCTGTCAAACAATTAAAATATTTAATCAGATTCATCACCGGGTTACTGTGGATTAATTTTGATTAATCACGATTAAATAACATTTATTTTTATTCTCTATTAATCGCATTTCATTTTGCATGAGCAAACAGACTCGAGAAAAAAGGGAAAATAAACATGTTTATAGAACATCTTGAACATTCATGTTAACAAAAAACTTGAAACAAGGAACCAAAGCTATGTAAAGCGTGTGTTCTCAATGATATTAATAGGTCTGCAGTTTGTTTTAATCCATGTCCGAGGTAGACTTACTGAGTCCCCGATGCTCCGTGAGTGCTTTGTCGCAAGCTGGGTGATGCGTTAGCCAAAGTCCTAGCAACATCCCAGACTAACGTATGCTTCGCGTCAACGTGATATTTTAAGCTGGAAGTGCTCTGCATGTATATTAGTCCTGTCAGCATTAATCTCGTTAAAAGGACATTAACGCCATTACTGCATTAACACGGCAAATCTCCGTTAGCGAGTTAGCGCAATTAGCTTGTTAACACGTTAGCGCCGTGCAGCCCCACGCACGGGGTGATCCGCGCAAACTCGCTAACGGAGATTTGCCACGATTTGCATTAACGCCATTTTAACGAGATTAACACTGACAGCACTAATATATATATATGGTCATAGTCACTACAGTGGAAAGCTAGTCAAAGGCTGTTTGCTAGTCAAGGGCTGGTCGTTTAATGTTACTATAGATGTATGACATGTTTCATTGTAATTATTGTTATTTAACCCTGTCATGCATGAATTATGACAACCTCAATCAGGATTTTTTTAGCATCTTTATTCATCTTTTTTATTTTTATTCATCTTTTCATGCCTAAAGATGAATAAAAATCCTGATTGAGGTTGTCATAATTCATGCATGCAAGGGTTAATAACATAAAAATAACATTGATAAAAAATGTAATGCAATCACACAAACAACAACTATTGCAAACTTGCAAACTTGACTAAAGATTTCTAATAACATCAACGTCAAAGTTTCATCAACTAAAGACGGTGAGCAGGTACCGTGTTTAAACTGACAGCTCTGTGCAAGAAACTGTGACACATATTGGGTCTATGAAGTAACTATGAGTACCTGAAAAAGACTGTAATCATTATCCTTCTCCAGGTTTTTCCTGTCTCCCCCTGCTTGAATATACCAGTAATTACAAACAGGAATGTGTTTCAAACCATTAAGCTAATCACAAGGATTGATTCAAGAAGATGTGTTTTCTTCAAACTTCAGTTGTCAAGATCAAACTGCTGTTGGAGCAATGTGTTACTGCAGAGCAACATATGCACTACCTACGATGCAAATGAAGACAGTATTCAGGCTTTGCACTAACAATGTTTGCTGCAAATAATTACATTGTTAAAGGTGTGCAGCAAATCTTGCAGGCTATTTGTCTTAAAAACCTCTAAAAAACTGAGTAGGATATTTAATCTACATGCCAAGTTGAATATTTAATTGAAGGATTTAGTTAAATAGTGGACATATGTGATTAAAAAAAACTCTGTCTTATTTACAAGTCCATCCATTTAATAGTTAAAAACAGAGCAAGAATGAACCGAGTGTCTGTCTACACTCGCCTCCTCCTCTTAGCTGCTATAGCAAAGACGTAAGCTTCTCAATTAGCTTGGGATTGGTTTGAGTGAGACAGGCTCATGTAATATGTCAAAGTGGTTAAGCCCCTGGGCATCTTTAAAGAGCTTTCAGCAGCCACGCAGGGAGAAAGACAGGAAAGAGGGCAGCTGGGGATGAAAGGATAGAAAGGAGTTCAGAACAACAGAGAGTGGAGGAGGCCTTTTTTAAGCACAACCAGGGGATGGAAAGTTGAAAGTAAGATATCATCAGGTTAAAGTGAAATACTGTAGCAATTAAGAAGCAGACGGACAGATTTTAAAAGGAGAAAGAGGAGGAAGTCAGCAATCTCACACCAGCGAACAGAGAGCTCGGAGTCAGAGATGACTAAGCTTTATTTCTGTGGATTTGTCCGTGCTGTGCACCTCTAAAGCCTCTGGCAGTGACACACTTATGTTTCCACTCTTCAAAGGAATCTCCCAATGCCTCTGTGATTTACATTAAAAAGCACTAATAAAGTCTGTGTAGTAATAGGTGACATATTCAGTTCTACTTAGCATTTTTAATGTGTTGCGTTAAGTCTTGGTGGGCGGCGATAAAGAAACCAATCCTGTCAGGTCTGACATGCTGCCTGTGTAGTGGAGGAGGACGCGTCAAAACGCTTCAGTCTGCCCCAAAGGCTGGACCACACTGCACGGCTCTCTCAGAGCAGGGGTCATTCTGCTTATTTCTACCTTGCTGAATGCTTCTTCTACCCCTGGTAATGATGTTCTTCTCACCTGTGAATTGTCAGGCTGGCCATGACCTATAGTAGTTTATTAATGAACCAGCAGGATCAGAGCAGTATACAAAGTCATACTCCTCTTGAATCGGTGTAATAATAGCCTCATTAGGAGAAAACATTTGATTGTGACAGTGAGTCACCTAATGACATCCCGACTTACAGACTCTCAAAACTGCTTCAGAAAAACAAGGATTCTGTGCAGCTCTGCTGTCATTAAACAAACATTAAGTGAGGACCTGTGCTGATAAATGGCAGCACTCAGGCAAAGCACCAATTGTCCTGGTCAATCTTTTTTTTATTTTATTTTTAATCCAGGTGCCACTGGATTATGTTGTGACAGGATAGCATGGTTGTTAGTCATAGTTCCACAGCTCGACTTACGATATGAAGTGGAAAATTAAAGGACAGCCTCAAGCAGGATCAGACCTATTTATTCCCACCACTGGAACAGATTTTTTTTCTTTTTATTTATTTATTTATTTGTTTATTTTTCTGAGAGAAGGAAATCTGTATGAATAAGAAAACTGTCTGAAGTTCCCTCAAGATATTAAGTGTTATTTACAGAATGCTCATCATTCGTTGAGGTTATTGCTCCATAAATGAAGTATTACAGTTGTGTGTGTGTGTGTGTGTGTGTGTGTGTGTGTGTGTGTGTGTGTGTGTGTGTGTGTGTGTGTGTGTGTGTGTTTGGTTTGCACGGTTTTCACACCCACCGGGTTTTTTATAACATGCGCTTCTGGACAGAGATCTCCGATGTTATTCCCGGGATCTGCTGGAGCCACTCGCCTAGCTTGGGAGTCACCGCACCTAGTGCTCCGATTACCACGGGGACCACCGTTACCTTCACCCTCCACATCCTCTCGAGCTCTTCTCTGAGCCCTTGGTATTTCTCCAGCTTCTCGTGTTCCTTCTTCCTGATATTGCTGTCATTCGGAACCGCTACATCGATCACTACGGCCGTCTTCTTCTGTTTGTCTACCACCACTATGTCCGGTTGGTTAGCCACCACCATTTTGTCCGTCTGTATCTGGAAGTCCCACAGGATCTTAGCTCGGTCATTCTCCACCACCCTTGGGGGCATCTCCCATTTTGACCTCGGGACTTCCAGGTTATACTCGGCACAGATGTTCCTGTACACTATGCCGGCCACTTGGTTATGGCGTTCCATGTATGCCTTGCCTGCTAGCATCTTGCACCCTGCTGTTATGTGCTGGATTGTCTCTGGGGCATCTTTACACAGCCTGCACCTGGGGTCTTGCCTGGTGTGATAGACCCCAGCCTCTATGGATCTTGTACTCAGAGCTTGTTCTTGTGCTGCCATGATTAGTGCCTCTGTGCTGTCTTTCAGTCCAGCTTTGTCCAGCCACTGGTAGGATTTCTGGATATCAGCCACCTCCTCTATCTGCCGGTGGTACATACCGTGCAGGGGCCTGTCCTTCCATGATGGTTCCTCGTCTCCCTCCTCTTTCTTGGGTTTCTGCTGCCTGAGGTATTCACTGAGCACTCGGTCAGTTGGGGCCATCTTCCCAATGTATTCTTGGATGTTCGTTGTCTCATCCTGGACTGTGGTGCTGACACTCACCAGTCCCCGGCCCCCTTCCTTCCGCTTAGCGTACAGCCTCAGGGTGCTGGACTTGGGGTGAAACCCTCCATGCATGGTAAGGAGCTTTCTTGTCTTTATGTCAGTGGCTTCTATCTCCTCCTTTGGCCAGCCTATTACCCCAGCAGGGTACCTGATCACGGGCAGGGCGTACGTGTTGATGGCCCGGATCTTGTTCTTACCATTCAGCTGACTCCTCAGGACTTGCCTGACCCTCTGCAGGTACTTGGTGGTTGCAGCTTTTCTAGCGGCCTCTTCATGGTTCCCATTCGCCTGCGGGATCCCCAGGTACTTGTAACTGTCCTCTATGTCTGCAATGTTGCCTTCTGGTAGTTCAATCCCCTCAGTTCTGACTACCTTCCCTCTCTTTGTTACCATCCGACTACACTTCTCCAGTCCGAACGACATTCCAATGTCATTGCTGTATAGCCTGGTAGTGTGGATCAGTGAATCGATGTCTCGTTCACTCTTGGCATACAGCTTGATGTCATCCATGTACAGGAGGTGGCTGACAACTGCTCCGTTCCGTAGTCGGTATCCGTAGCCAGTCTTGTTAATGATCTCACTGAGGGGGTTCAGGCCTATGCAGAACAGCAGTGGGGACAGAGCATCTCCTTGGTAGATCCCGCACTTGATGGTGACTTGTGCTATGGGCTTGGAGTTGGCCTCTAGTGTTGTACGCCACATCCCCATTGAGTTCCTGATGAAGGCTCTTAGGGTCCCATTGATCTTGTACAATTCTAGGCATTCCAGTATCCAGCTGTGGGGCATTGAGTCATAGGCCTTCTTGTAATCAATCCAGGCAGTGCACAGGTTGGTCAGTCTGGTCTTGCAGTCTCGGCTGACTGTTCTGTCTACCAGTAGCTGGTGTTTTGCGCCTCTGGTATTCTTGCCAATTCCTTTCTGTGTCCCGCTCATGTATTGACCCATGTGCCTGTTCATCTTAGCCGATATGATGCCTGACAGGAGCTTCCATGTAGTACTGAGGCAGGTTATTGGTCGGTAGTTGGAGGGGACCGGTCCCTTCTTGGGGTCCTTGGGGATCAGGACCGTCCGACCTTCGGTTAGCCATTCCGGGTGTCTCTCGTTAACTAGCAGCTGGTTCATTTGTGCTGCCAGACGCTCGTGGAGTGCAGTCAGCTTCTTTAGCCAGTAGGCGTGAACCATGTCGGGCCCTGGTGCTGTCCAACTCTTCATACTGGAGACCCTTTCTTGGATATCTGCCACTGTGATGGTTACTGGACCCTGTTCAGGGAGGTCGCTGTGGTCTGCCCTCAGATCCACTAGCCACTGAGCATTGCCGTTATGGGTTGCGTCCTTCTCCCATATGCTCTTCCAGTATTGCTCCGTCTCCAGCCTTGGTGGTGCTGTTCTCTTATTATTGTTCCCTTGCCACTGAGAGTACACCTTTGCTGGTTCTGTGGAGAACAGCTGGTTTATTCTCCTGCCTTCTATCTCTCTGGTGTACCTCCTCAAGCGGCTGGCCAAGGCTGTGAGTCTTTGCTTGGCAGTTTCCAAGGCCTCAGGTATGGACAGCTTGCTGTATTTCTTATGCACCTTCTTTGTCGCACCTTTCTGCAACTCCGTTAGTTTTCTAAATACTACTACTGAAGTATTTGGAAATATTAAATACAAAGAGTATGATCAGTTTTAACTGGCTACTACACTTTACACATCACTACACAGTCTGAGTTCAATATTTCTTTGGCTACTGTGCATGTGTTAATATGCATAGGAGGAGACTCTCTCTCTCTCTCT
>NW_024582393.1:1175329-1185880 GCF_018398535.1 Haplochromis burtoni
TCTGGTAGAGGACCCGAGCTTGAAGGATAAACCGCCCACAGGGGCGTGCTGGGTGTTGGTGTTTTATATATATATATGTATGTATGTATATATATGTTTTAGTCTCTAAAGCTCTTAAGGCCAAGCTATTGTTGCTCCCTTGTTGGTTAAGTTTTCTATACTGTGAGGGCTTGATATTCATTTTCTCACACCTCTGTGTCAAGAATAAGAATCTGACCTTTTATATGTACTGTGAATAACAACAGTCAACCATCATAATGGTGTTTCTTGTGATATTACTATAATCTGTTTTTTGTTTTTATTTGGAACCCCCCTCTACACTGTTGTAGAAAGCTGAGGAAGTATATCAGCGCGTCACTGCTGTTTTCAGGAGACCCCTGGGACTGTGTCACAGATGTGGAAATAGAGATCTGGGGCACTGTTTGATTCAGCTTAGACTTATTCACTTAGAGAAACTATGATTAAACACACACCGGCACCACGTTGATGGCTGATTACAATATTGCTTGAGACCTGAAGGTTGACTGTTGTCATTTACGTTTTTCTTTCGAGATAGTTCACGACCATACAGCAGCCTTTGAGCGTGTCAGTTATTGTGCCAGGTACTAAACTCTCTCAGACTCTGGTAAATTAGAACAAGAAGGTGCAATTGTGTGTAATCGCATAAATAGGATCACTTTGCAGTACATCTTGTGTCAGTTGCTTTTGTTTCTGTTTAGTTGAAATCACCCACTTTCATGCATTAGTTTTACTTCTGGTCTGTTTTGTGCACTAACATAACTAATTATCTAATTAGTCTTCCTATTATATATAAAATACAGGCAGCTTGTTTTTTCCTGATCCTGTTTTCCTTCTGAAAGGCAGTCTTATCAGTATCCTGGATTGTACAGCAGAGTAGAGTCTATTCCTTGTGCTTTTTTTGCTAGTTTTCCATCTGTTTCTAGTAATGTCTTCTGTCCTATTTTTTTTCCTTCTCGCATTCAGTGGGGTTCGTATATAACATATAACAGAAGTGTAAGAAATGTCGGAGTTTTAATATCTTTATTTATTTATTTCCTATTATGTTCCTATATTTATTTTTCTGTATATTTATTTCTCTTATATTTATTGATCTTTCTTCATGGAACAAGTTTTCTGTAACTTCTTCCATGGATAGTTTAATAAATCAACCACCCACTCTCGTCTGCACACATGGTAGTGATACTGCCTTACATTTGCAGGCAGCAAAGTGAGAAAGTTGGAGGGAAAAATGTTACATTAGTCACACACAAAGAACAGAGCCATCTGTACATCTGTATGCAGCACATATCTCTTTTTTATAACTCCGCTTGCAGTGATTGTTGGAAAAGTGCTACCAACTCTGTACAGTCACTGCATTCAATAAACCAATCACATAATTCCACAGATCCAATTTTAGGTTACTGATTACGTTCCAAAAGTTTACTGTAATTTTCCCCTGTGACTGGCATTTCATTTCTAATCACAGCATTTTCTTCTTTCCCTTTTTTTTTAAAATTAATTAATTTAAAAATAACATTTTCTACAGATGTTAACAGATGACTGTTGAGTAATAGCAGCTACTAATCATTTCCAAGCCGTAAAATAATCCAAATAAACTGATTGTGGTTATTTCCTGTATGAAGAAATCTAAATATTCGTGGAGGAACACCTGCAGCATAGTTTGCGCACCATCCTGTTGCTGCTGACACGAAGCAGATGTTTGTGCTAGTTCTCAAAGACTGACCAGATGTCTACTTCATGCTCATCTTTATTTGGAGGAAAAACACAAAGCAGACTTCAGGGCACACATGGACCATTTAGACACTATTACTCAGAGGGAAATCTTATTGAAGCCATTCTGTGTTTAGCCTAGATTCCTCTCCGTGCCCTTCTGTCCCACTTTCTTCACTTAAAGTGGTTTACTGAAGCTACTTATTCTTTGGCATAATCACTGTGAAAATGGGAGGATAAATGTAATTGGATTGTTTATGAAATATTGAAGAAAAACGACTTTTTAAACTGCCAGATTTATTTGCAACTATGCATGCTTTCTGTTCCAGGCATCTAAGTGAAGTGACCTCTGAGCTGTTGCCTGGTAGTGACACAAGGCAGTCTTCCGAAATGGCCATGCATATATTCAGAAGCTAATCTTAGAAATGTTAAAATTCCATCCTGCCTGCAGTGATTTCTTTGGCATCGGTAGCCGTTACGGCATGTGGCTAGCAAACCCCTTCAAATCACCACCACTAGGAAAATGAAAAGAGTGTTAATGCTCAGTTTAAAATAAAAACCTTTAATACAGGTGAGCTACTCTATTGCTGCAAGCTAATATAAACGTTAGAAACAGCATTAATAAAAGCTGATGAACACACATGCTGCACTCCTGCTGTCTTGCTGTCTTAACATG
Source organism: Haplochromis burtoni (assembly GCF_018398535.1). NCBI lineage: Eukaryota > Metazoa > Chordata > Actinopteri > Cichliformes > Cichlidae > Haplochromis > Haplochromis burtoni. The sequence goes on from NW_024582393.1 coordinate 1,177,737, forward strand.
CTGTTGTTCCAGCTCAGTAAATGCAGCACTCTGCTGTCAGTCTGAGTGGTCTTTCTTTATCTGTGAGCTTCCCATGGGCTTTTACAGTAGGCCAGCCTGTTCTTGTCCTACTTTCCAGCGTTCCCGTCCTCCCTCCTTGTTGTCTGTTGAATATGACGTGCTTGCTCTCCTTTCGCTGACCTCTCTGAGGTATCAAACATAAGCGCCGGTAGATGTAGCGATATGGGGTGGCTAGGTATGCGTCCATCCATCTTGTTTGCCTCTGTGAAATTCAGTTCTCTCCTCTTGTGCACGCATCTCCACAGACACTCATCCATCTTTTGCTTCCCATAAATCCGTGCCGTCTTGCCAGGAGGTGCGAGCACGTCATTTGTTTCAGTTAGGGCTTTATCCCTCCCCCCCTCCCTACTTTTTTCTGTACTCCATTCTCTCTCTTTAAATAGCCAAGCCACTGGCCTGTAGCTCACAAAGGGCCCGGTGACGCTATGTCCATTGTAACAACATCACACTGGCAGGAAAAGAATGAGATTTGAGCTTTTGTCGTCAGCAGCTGCTCTAAACCAATAAACAGGATGTTAAATGGAGAATCAAGGCCATAGCCAGGTTGTTGGCAGTACCTTTGGCCATAATCCAAGAAGCAGTAATAGCATCATTGGTAATGCTATAGGTATCAACGGGCTGTAATTGAATGTGGCTTATTAAGTTACACATATGAATCTATGTCTCCCACCCTGGCTTGGAAGGCGCCTCCTGTGGTTTACCCCACAATAAAGACAGCAGAGAGTTTAATAAAAGCTACCGCAATTTAATGGTGGGTAACTGCAAGAATAATGGAAAATATCTGGTGTCACGTTGCATCGTTATTTTCAGTGATATAATAGCATCCACACATTGTTTTATATACTGAATCACTGCATGTCTCTCTGCTGTTTTTATTGCATACTCCTCAAACTGCATCAGAAACAATCTTGTTATCAGTAGCACCGCACACTCACACACAGCGGTCAGTCTGATGTGAATACTTGTTAACCTGAGGCGCACGCACCATTATCCACATTGCCATTCTGCAACCTTGCTGAGAGGCAGAGCGGGCACATTGTTCTCTTGTAGCTTCTCTGACAAGAATTTGCCTTGGTTGTTTACAGAGTTTGGCTGTAAGCTGTTACCTGTTGTTGCACTGCTGTACTTGCCAACAAGGTTACTTAATGTCTTAAGCATGACATACAGTAGCTGTCACTGTGTCTGTCAGCCTCCACCTTTGTGTTGCTCGTACTAACGTACCTCCAGGAATAGCGCTATTGCTCTGTCGGTCCATCAGTCCACCTCTGTGGTTCAGCTTAAACATCGGGATCCATTTATTCTGAGCAGGAGCCTTGCGTTTCCTCTGACAGTGTATGTCAAAAGGTGTTTGATTTTTAACCAAGTACTGAATGGATTGCCATCACAATCATCAACATTTTGTATGCTGTGTTGTTATGTTAACATTTAACGTTTTCATTTTCATTCAGTGCAACCATCAAATTAAAATGACACTAATGACATTTCCACTGGATGGTGGATTTCTGGCTAAGAATAGGACCTTGAGCATGATCAGTCAGCTACAGTGTGTCCGTCTAACCACATTTGACAGAAATCTGTGCGGTTTTCTGTTGTTTTTCATTTTTACTGCGTGGATTACATCTAAGATGTGAGGATAGTGACCTGAAGTATGTAAGAAGCAGAATGAAATAATACAAAAAGTGCAGGATCATGTTTGCCAAACAGAGAAGGTCCAAAAATCAGTATTATACTTTCCCTTTGTTGTTACAATGAACATCTGTACAATTGATTGCACTCATTCTTTTAAATAATAGTGTGAGATGGTTGGTTTTCCATTTCCTAGTCTAAAACATCTGCTAATGGGTCACAGTGCACACTTGTTTTAGTTTCAGTAGAAACGTTTTTTTTCTAGAGACAGGAAGGAAAAGGGGGAATTAATTAGAAAAACACTGAGTGCATGCAAACATCTGCTATGCTCTTGTTAGTGTTTATGAGCCATGTTTTTCCATTTGGTTATGAATCATGTGGTGCTATCGGTAAAGGTGTGCAGGCTCGTGAGCAAATGTCAGATTGCATGTTTCTAGGTTATATTTGTATAATGCATTTTGGAAGAGGTATGTGGTGCTATATCTCATGAGGTGTTGTACTTAAATAGACACAGGTCAGCAGTAAGGGTATTCCATTTTCTACAGAGTTGTCTGGAAGAAAAATGTATTTTTAATGAAAGGATGTTTGCATGACTTGTGACAAATTGGTTCAATATTTACTTTGGCTCTATCTGATAGAGTCTGTTGGAGTTTGTGATCAGGTTCACTTCTCTGGTTGAAGTAATAAACTCAGAATCTGCCACTGTGGCTGTGGAAAGAGGTGGGGGAGTTGCAAAACGCAGCTAGCAAAGTAAAAAGACTCCTCACTGTGTCAGGTTGTTTCCCAAACGTCTCAGATCTTTAAAACTGACAGGAAGGGTTCATATGGCTTCACTCTAGATGTGAAAACTGGAATCCTATGAGTGATAGCTTTCAGTTTTAACTAACTAACTTTTGCAGCCATTTGTGGAATGAATACAGATGAGATGAGAAGGTGTGACTGCTAGAAATCAATTGTTTTCAGGTTTAAGCAGATTTGTAAACTGTGACATCTTTTAAGTTCATTTAAAATTCTCACATTTATTTTAAAAAATTACCAATTATGAGAAAAGTTAAGTTAAAGAGCCATTTTTTGTCTTCCACTGTTTCCATTTTCATAAACCTTAGACAGTGTGCAGTGCATTGAAGTGTCTGGGCTGCCTTTAAGGTTATTAACGATGGTCAGTGATGAATGTCGGCTTTGTTGGCAAAATGTTTACAAAGACTGTAATTTAGTTTATTAAACACTTGCAGCTTCATGCAGTGGGCAGAGCAACAATAATGTTGGTAATTGATCTAACTATAGTAGCCTACCATTGAAATGAACTGTTGACTGGTGCAGATAAGATCCATAAAGATCAAACAGAAAATCACACACAGGTGAGATCTCACACACAGAGTTGTGTCGTTACTCGTAAAAAACGAGAGAATATTGAGGGGCAATTCTGAATTTTACATATGGAAACATATAAAACAACATTTATGTAGCTGATATGGCATAACTCAGTCATAATGTTATTACATGCACGGGGAATTATGTATTGCAAGAAGCAATGAAAACATGATTGATTGTAACTTCAGTTATTTTTCTGTAGCCTCATAGAGCCAATAGCTGTTTGTAGCATTAACAGTGCAAACATACAAAGATTTTTACACAGATGCAGAACCTGCTATTCTCTCCAATGTGAGAGGTTTATCCAGGGCAATCAGAAAGTAGACTTTGCACGCTATTATAAAAATTAAAAATACATCGGAAGATATCCTCTTTAAACACTGGCATTCATTTAAGTGAATCTTTCATTGAACACTTCTGAAACAAATAATCCTGCAAAATCACACATACACACATTCATTTGGAAAACACAAGCACAAACTTGTGAATCTCAGAGATGAAAATAAGTGGAAGTCTAAATTTTAAGGGTTTTTATTACCATCTTAGCACCCTCGATCACACAATTTCAAGTACGCACTTGTACAGTCTTGTTACTACTTAACACTTATACACTGATGTAAATGAGCTCTTAAAGCACTCTGAAGAAATGTTCCAAGCTAGCTCCATACTTACCCCCTCTGCTATGCTGCTCTCACTCTCCATCTGTCAGTGGAGCCCTATACGCTTGTCATCTGTGTTGATCTGCATGTGCTCGTTTTCATGTATTACGTGGTTGGTAAACCACATGCATGAGGCTGCATTTCCCGTCGTCTGTTTTCAGCTTCTTAACATTGCCTTATTGCTGCAGTCTGAGAGAGACAGACATTCAGGAAGGGAGACGGGTGCTTTCTGAGTTCCTGCCTTTTTTTGTCCTGCGTCTGAGTCTGTGTTAATGTGCCAGTGTGTGTCCTGGGGTTCATGTTTCTGTGTTTCTGTGTAATTGCGTACGTGTGTCGCTGTGTATGCTTCTTGTGCATTTTGGTTCCATGGTGTATGCATCCATTGAGTGTGTGTGTGTGCATCTGTGTATCTGTGTGTGTCTATTAGCTGAAGGCAGTGCCTCACTCTCTCTTGAGCCAGGTCCTGCGGAGTTAGCCTGCTGCTTTCACAGTCAGCCTGCATTTTATCAGCAGTCTCCATTTATACCGTCTGCCACTCGACAGTCCACAGCTGAAACATAGTAGATGGATTCTCTTGCTTCCAATATGTGCCACTGAGGGCAGCTTAGTGTGGACTATATTTAATGTTCAGTCGTATTAGAAAACAAACACCAGCGTCTTTCATTTTCAAAACACACAGAGTTACTTCCAAAGTTAATAAGGGTATTTACCAGCAGGTTCTTGGGTGTTTGTGGTGTGTACTGATTAAACAGACCCATATGTAGCTTGCATGTCAATGGAATACATAATGCAATGTATTTTTATATTGCAACATGAAACCTAAAAACCAATGCAAAAGCATATATTTACTGGCAGAGAGAGCTTTCCAATCTTAAACAGAGTATATGAGACCAGGGATTGGTGTTTCCAAGCTCATCTATTTTTAATTAAGGGTTTCTCTAATTGATTTGGATAGCTAATTGATGGTCAGGTAACATTTAATTCATGGAAATAAAAAGGAATCAACTTTCTTGTCAACAACCACTTTCCTCTGGAGGTTCCATTAGATTAATGTCATAAGCTCATTATAATGATCCAGGCAAAGTAAATGTTTTTCTTCTCCATTATATCCATGGGTCTTCTCTGTGATCTTCCTCTTTTCCATCTGCAGCATCCTGGATATATGCACTATCCCTTCTCAGCACATGTCCAAACCATCTCATCCTAGCCTCTCTAACTTTGTCTCCAAACTGATCAAACCTGAGCTGAACCTCTGATTTCTAATCTTGTCCATTCTGGTTATTCCCAATAAAATCTGTGCATTTTCTGCTCTGCTACCTCAAGCTCCATCTCCTGTCTTCTGTCAGTGTTGCCATACACCATAGTAGGTCTCACCATCGTGTAAACCTTCACTTTCAGTCTTGAGGCTTTGGTTTAGTCACAATAAATAAATAAGCTGTGCAAGTTCAGTAAAGATTTTTTTTAACTTTCTCGAAGAATGAAATCAATATATCAAATAAGTAGTGCCCTTCCACTGCACTGCACAGCGAGGCAAAGTTGTTTACTCAGTGCTCTAATGAAGTTCATCTAACTGTCTGATAAAAACACTGAATTTGCAATGTCTTCTTCACGAAAAATATGCAGTCATTTTGCCAGAGGAAAGCTTTTAGTGTGCATTAGCACTAACTTAACACAGGTTTGGTACAAATAAGATGTCAAAATAAGAATTATGCATGTGTGAATGGGGGAGGCAGGAGTGAAAAATAAACTTCAAACCACAGAGCTTCGAGTAGAGCCCATAATAGTATTGAAATTTGGACATCGAGAGGCTTTTAAAAACAACTTCTTTGTCTGGGGGAGGGCAGCTCATTAATGAGACCATGGCTGAGCTGAGATTGGTTCTGCCACCTCAGCATAACTTTTATACTTGATTCTTCTACTAATATCTGGCTTTTCATTTTCAGATTGTAGGTGGAATTTAAACATTATGACCACCTTTCTGATATCGTGTTAGTCCCTCTTTTTTGCCAAAGCAGCTCGGATCTGTCGGGCACGGATTCCATTCCCTGAAGGTCCGCTGTGGTATCTGGCTCCAAGATGCCCCCAAGGATTGGATTTGTTTGTACAGCAAATCCCATAGATCGGAATTGGATTGAGATCTGGGGAGGCCAAGTAAGCGCCTCAAACTCATTGTTGTGCTTCTCAAATATTTCCTGAACCATTTTTGCTTTGGGGCAGGGCGCATTAGCCACAGCCACAGACATCAGGGAATACCATTTCTATAAAAAGGTTACACGGTCTATAACAAGACTTAGGTGACTAGCGTGCGTCAAAGGACCCGAGGTTTCCAGTTGAAGAATTCCAAAACGGCCACACTGCCTCGGGCGGTTTGCCTCTTCCCATAGTGCATTCTGATATCAGCACTTCCCCAGATAAGCGATGCGCACACATCCAGCCATCCACTTGACGTAGAAGAAAATGTGATTCATCAGACCAGGCCACCGTCTTCCATGGTTCAGTTCTGATGCTCATGCATCCTTTATTGGCTCTTTTAGCGGTGGACTGTGGTTAACAAGGACACCCTGACTGGTCTGTGGTTATGCAGCCCCATACACAGCAAACTCTGATGGACTGTGCATTCTGACATCTTTCTATCAGAACCAGCATTAACTTTTTTGGTGATTTCAGTTTCAGTAGCTCTTCTGTCGATCGGACCATACGGGCCAGCCTTCACTTGCCACGTGTGTGTCTCAGTGAGCCTTGACCATGTTCATCACTGTTGCTTCCTTGGACCACCTTCGAAAAATACTGACGGAGATGTTCTGAGTCTCTAACTTTCACAGTTGGGCTGTTGTCAGACTTCCTCAAAAATTTACACTTGCCCATTTTTCCTGCTTCATACACACCTTGGACAAAATGCTCCCTAATATATCTCAGCCACTAACAGTTGGCTTAATGAAGAAATAATCAGTCTTATTAACTTAATCTGTCAGTGGTCATAAGGTCATGGCTGATCGGTGTAGAACTATAATTTTGCTTTTAGTTGTTTTTTATTTATTTTCAGAAGAGTTTGAGTTTAGTCATCCTGCTCTGGATACATATTTTGTCAATGGCACGTTTAAAAAAATTGAGAGTAATTTTTTGAAGTAAATTGGTCCTGCTGTAATCAAGTACTTATCTGGTAACCCAAAATCAAATAAAAAAAACTAAAGGGGAAGACCAATTGATCTTTGTCTAGTGCCCATACTACATTCCCTGTAGACCTAATGTTTTATATGGAAGCTATTGGAACCCAACTGAAAACTCATTAAACTTCAAGAGCAGAAACTTGGCATCCGCTGCAGCAATTTGATTTTCAACTTATTCATGTGTGCAACTTTTTAGCTCATAGGATAGCCTGAGCGGCTGTTTTTCCAGCACTTTCTCTCCCTCGTTTTTTCTGTATTTCACCCCCTCGCTCGAAGCATGGAAGCAGCGAAGTTCAAAGAATGAATATGAAAAAAATATGCTAGTGCGCAAACATTTTTTCATACACTGCAGAGCACCGGAGTTCTGTACTTTCACTGAAATCAAATAGCTTGTATGAGCACCAAATATTCTAAATGGATCCATGTTCAAGTTGAAGAATGTTTTGACTTTGCCCAGTAAAGAGAGAATGTGAAATCACCCTTTTACAAAGAATCTGTCTTGTTTTTTCAGTGTTGTGTACATTTTCCCTCTGTGTAACTTTAAATCTGAAAACTCTAGTGGTAAAAAATAGTTAACATGATTCCCAGTTATGCTGCTCAGTGGGTCTTACTGAACCCCATAATAATAAAAGTAATACCTTATATGGTGTCTCTGATATCCCCGTGTTGGTGCTGTTCCTGCATCATTACAATAATTTGTTTTTTTGCTTATATAAAACTCTCTTCTGGAACAAGTGGTAAGCATTTAAAATGTTTTCTTTATTAATTTATATAATAGAACATATGATAGGTTACATGTTGGTTTGCTAGTGTGGAATTAAAGAAATTATTTTATGGCTACAATATATCCTGTATCATTAATAATATAATCTATAGTATTGATACTGCATTAAGATGTTTATTAAAACCTGCTGGCTTTACATTAACCTTTTATTACAGGGGCAGCCATAATAATTGTATACACACATTGCATTTTGTGCTTATTAAAGAGTTAAAGCTCAGTCAATTAAGGAAAGGTCATAAGCCTCGTTCGGCGCGATGTCCGGGCGATCTATTGTGTAAGTGACTTGGAGCATTGAAGGATAAACTGCCTGCACACTTACAAAACACATATAGTACATATAATCTAGAGACAAGCCTGAGCAAAGGCCTGAATGTATTCAGCTTCTTGTTTTTTTGGGGGGTTTTTTTGTTTGTTTTTTCGTTTTTTTGCCTGTCCCGTTTGGCTCTTTTGCCATCAGAATTGTTGTCTAAAGGCAAA
>NW_024582393.1:1209163-1248531 GCF_018398535.1 Haplochromis burtoni
GTGGGGGAACTTGCACAATCGGTGGCTGACTAAATACTTTTTTGCCCCACTGTAAATATATATATATATACAGTGTTATCTTCATTTTAGATGTCAAAAAGTATTTGCGGCTCCCAGTGTTTTCTTTTGCGTTGAAATCGCGTCCAAATGGCTCTTTCGGTGCTAAAGGTTGCTGACCCCTGGCCTAGTGTGTCAACAATTGGATGTGTGCATAGGGGGGGGGGGCGTGGGGGGATATTTGCTGCTACTTGTGTTACCCTACATCTGACATATAGTGCAAAATGTATATTATCAGAAACACTGTTATATTATAATACTGAAAGGAGACTGCAGGAAGACATTCTGCAGATGCTGACTGCCAGTGTTGCCCACACTGCTGTTTACTGAGCTGAGGATCATGTATGAGTAACAAGCTTCCTGTTGTTCCCTGCAAAAATGACTGTAATGTGATTCAGTTCAGTCAGGCCACCGATCAGTTCCTGCATCAGGACAGATGAGTCCCCCCTTTCCTTCTCCCCTAGAATTCCCGGCAGCAGCTTCATTGCCTCCATTAAATGAGAGCTCATCGAATTATGGCTCCTTTGCTTTTGCGAGTTTCAAAAATATAGAAAAGCTTGTGCTGCTACACAGTAAATTTACTGACTGTCCATTGAGGGAACCATGCTTCCAGATTGCTCGTTGTTCAGTGGACTGTGGCTTGATTCCTCATGAGCACAATTGGGATGTTAGCATTGTCACCGATGCATTTCTATCGCATTGAATCTCGTGGCCTGACTGGGACCTTTCTGTGTGGAGTCTGAATGTTCTCCATGTTCCTGCTGATGTACTCTGGCTTCCTCCCACATTTCAAAAACATGATTTAAAGGCTAACAGGTGATTCCAAACTAGCCTTACATGTAAAGCTGAGTATGAATGTTTGCCTGTCTCTCTGTGTCAGTTCTGTGATGCTCGGGTAACTCATCCAGAGTATACCCTGCCAGTAGTGACAGGGCTCCTTGTTAAGTTTTAAGGATTTTAGTACGAGCACATGTGTTTTGAGCTTGAGTATCAGTGAGTCAGTAGGTTTAACAAAAACAAAAAATAATAATCTTCTGAAATAAAAAATAATGTTACTGGTGTAAGGTAGATGTTTGTCATCTGATACTGATAGCTGTAATGATATAATGACCATGATTTACATACATCCAAAATGACAAACAAGTTATTGCCATGTGTTCAGTAGTCACGTGTCAGCAAAACCTCAATTATGGAGACCCACCAGAGTCAGGATTGGCACAGCCTTAAAACAATCTGATCCTGTGTCAGTGTCCCTCAGGCTGTTTCCGCTGAGTTATATCTTATTACATCTTATTTAAATACCTTAGTTATTTACAATTATTTGTGTGCATCTGACACAATATATAACTTCATATATTACTTTTAACTCAAAATCAATGTATTTATACATATTTAGACAAGTAAGTTTAATTTAACTGGTTTGCAGTGGCAGTTCAAATGTAATTCAAACCCAATGTTTGGATCTAGACGTTTGGCACATTGATTCACTGTGTCTAATAGCTGTTGTGGCTTAAAGCAACTAAGTCATCTTCATCTCCTGGAAGTAAAAATATTCCTGAACCCTTTGTTCAGGGACACTTGCAGAAACTTGGGGCTGCTATGTTATGAATTTGTCAAGTCTAAACTACTAGCAAATAACTGCCAGCAATACTGAGAAAATATTCATGCTAATCTTTTAAGTTACTTTCATGACACAAGCCGTGCATTTATTTTTATGCTCTCTGCTTTATGCATATTTTAGCCTGTGGCTGAATTCACTCAGTATGCATTATATAGTACCATTTATTTACTTATTCCCCAAAGTAATGCACCACATTTAACAACTTTTAGAATGACCCTTTATGCAGCTGTCAGTGATGATGCAAAATGATGATGAATAGTGCCTGAAATGTCAGTGAGTCAACAAGAGTATTTTGCTTAAAATGGTTTTTGGACCCAACCATACCAAATGTTGCTAAAATACTATAGTCATTATTATTAGACATAGCTCTTAATAAATCTGTGTATATTTATATACCTCTTTACTCTGGCATACAGTCAGCTTGCCTTTTGTGAAAGCATGTTTTTTTAACCTTCATCCATGTGATTTTGGCAGCAGCAGCTATGTAAAGGCTGCATCTCATGTTTTCTAAATGTCAAGGCTCTGTTGAGATACAACATGTAGCATCTCTGCCTTTCCTGCTGACTTTTTGACATGACAGTGGCTCGTCCCAGTGCTACCGACGGGTTGATAACTTGACAGACTGCCATTAGGGTATTACTGTGATGTCGCATGGGGATTGTGAGTCATGAACACAGGGTTGACCCACTTCCTGATGATCCCACACCTCCTAACAGGAAGTGGCATTCACTTTTAAAGCAAAAAAACCCTGCACTGATGCTTCCTGTGTGTGGGGTCAAGGCTGTATGCGTATGTCAGACTGAAGCATGGCCGTTGTGTTTAACACCAAGGACGTTTTGAGTAGGTGAAGTTTGAAGCATATCCCGGTGGAATTTATAGCTGCGCTGTGGATGTTCATAACAGTCTGTGGTTGACAGCTCCGAGCTCATACACATGCAATGCAGCAGCTCACAGAGAGCACAGGATGTCAGTAAGATGAAGCTACGCACTGAGGGCTTTAAGCTGTTTTTTAATATTTCACATTTGACAAAGTTTACTCTTGATCACTCTGGAAATCCATCAAATAGGCAACAATGGGGCTTCCAGTGTAACCAGTGGACCAGCATCTCCTTTTCTCCCAATTGTTCATATATTTATAACAAGTTAGTAAAGGGGTAAGTCACTGTCAAAAGAAAAAGATGGCCGTCTCATATATTTTTGCAAACCATCTATTTTTTGCCCTTTACATCCTGTTTACTATCTACATACAGTCAGTAAGGTTTAGCCTGATTAAACCGAGTGGCTAAATACTGAGGACACCAGTAAGGATACCAGGGTGTTTTTGCCTTTGTAGTACATCCTGGTGTACAAAATGGTTGTCTTTGTGTGAGAACATGTACTTGAATGGTGTCTTTGCATTCAAGCATTTAATATACATTCATAAAAACATGCTAGTCTCTCTGTGTTTGCATGCACATCTCACTGTCTGTTTGCATTAGTCCTTCAGATTTGCCCTAAATCCAGAGATAGAGGCCACAGCTGCAGCCCACAACCCTCGTTGTGCTTCACTGTGCACAGCATATTCATCTCTATGTTAGTTACAAATATGAAAATATACAAAGTTTTAGTAAGCAATGTCCATTTCTTCTGCGAAGACTTGGTTTCAGATTACAAATATCACAAGGTTCAAAGAGAATATAAGTTCACAGTTGTTTTTGTGTCTTTTGACTTTTGTATTTTAGCTTATCTCTAAATGTTCTATCAAAGTTTCTTAAAAATAGTTTAATGACTGGCTGAAGTTGATCATGAACTTTATTAATATTACATTTTAATCCTACAACAATGGAGTTTCCATCCAGTTGTCCTTTTTTTTACAGTTACAGGTATGTTGTCCCAAAAGATCGTCAGGGAATCATCCACAAGTCCAACACATTGATCCTTATCCGGTCGTTAAGTGATGACGTGACGAATCCTACTTCCGGGTCTAAAGTAGTCTGCGTTTAATATGGCTTTTGTGTTGTTAACATGTTTAATGATTTGTATTTTCTTCTATTTAATCTCAAGAAGCTCCTAAAAACAGTCAGTGATCACTGTTGACCTCCCTCGGCTTTTATTACCGCTAATCATTTATTTAAGCTCAGTTTTTAAAACCTTAGGATGTAACTACAGCCCAGCCCATGCAGCAGTATATGAATGACTAACCTCATATTGTGGATGGATTATCTCAGTTGTTCTCCAGGCTGAAGTTTGGTCCTTTTACAGCATCCTGCCATGTGATTACATTTGTTTCTGACCACCGAGAACACTCACGTTAACTTTTATCGAGTGGAAAAAAAGTTTGTTTGTTTATATTATGCTAACATAGCTGTGTCGCTAGCGGTCACATAGCACATCATTATATACCAGCTAGCCAAACTTGAGTAACCCTACAAATGTCACTGCTGTTTAGTTTTCTGTCTTCGTTAATGTTGGAAGTGATAACAGAGCTGTATGTTTTAATTTGTTTCCAAAACCCCGCAGTCAGGACATGCTATATTGTATTTAGATAGAAGCTAGCGAGCTAACTCCCTGCTAACTTCTAACTCCGTTAAATGTCATAAATTCCGTTTTCATGGATGCCTGGATGTTAAACTCAATTGTTACACCTCGTAGAGCAGAACGCTGATCATTTTATTAAAGATGAAAGACTTTAGACAGTTTTTCGACTCTCAGTAATGCCATAGTGATCGTTTCATATATGGACCTGCAGCGGAGTTTAGGCCCAGACACGGCTAGTGACGTCAGACTTAACGACTGGATAACCGTCGTTGCAACATTTGCACCTGCCACGAAGCTGTAGTGCACAGTTTTTCTGCTGATGTTGATGACAGAGGTGGTTTGGAAGGCTACAGTTATAGAGTCAGCAGAGCGCTGGTGACTTTCATGCACTAAGCGCCTCAACAGCCGGCAACCCCGCTCTGTAACTTTATGTAGCCTGACACTTTGTGGCTATGACTAAGCACTTCCATGTTGCACTAATACCACTCACAGCTGATTGTGGAACATCCAGGAGGGGAGAAATTTCATGAACTGATTTCTTGTAACCGTGACACCTTTCACAGGACCACACTTAGATTCACTGAGGTCTTTAGAACAACTCATTCTCTCACAAATGTTTGTAAAGGCATATTGCATGTCGATGGGGCTGAAAACACCTGAATTCAAAGATTAAGAGGCGTGGCCCAGAACAGAACTCAATAGTTTTGAGGACATGGAAAGTTCCATCACTGCCATCAGAAGTAGTGAAGTGGTGCCACTGTCTTCCACTGACTTCCTTTCTGGCTCACAGTCTTTAGAGAAGGGCTAAAATGAGTGGGTCATCTATCACAACAGAGGGGAGAGTGGTAAATTTATAGCTGTGAAAATAGGCCAGAGCACAGCACTGATGGAATAGATAGACTGTAATTAGGACAAGGTTAGCCTGCTTTGCTCACACACACACACACCAATGCACATCCATGTACACTATTTATTATTAATAATATAACTCACACATGCATCCAGGTATGCATACGTGTGTGTGTTCGCTCACACACACATACACGAAATATTCAATTACTTTTCACCTGAACTTGCAAAACCCTTACAACATAAAACAAAGGTATGGAAATTCTAAGATCTCAGCCAGCCGTAGGCAATTATTATCTCTCACACGCATATGTCTCACATATTCACACTTATTTACACCTTCACACCTTTCTGGAATAAACACATGCATCAGACGTTATGCTGCCACACATCTCCTCCTCCAGTACCATCTGATTACCGTTCCTCAAAGAAAAAAGGAAGAAGTATCTTCTTTGCTTTATCTAGGCACTCACTGAACTCATTGAAAAACTGACCTCATTGAACTCTTTTGCTCCCTTGGCAGCCATTTTTCTCCTTTTTTCTTTCTCTCTTTCTTTCTTTCTCTTACTGATTTCTGTTCTTTTGTTTTACTGGATTTTTACCTTCTCCCCAGTGCGCAGTTTACAACACATTGACTGATTTTCACACCTTCTCCTTCCTTTTAGATTGCTTTCATTTTCACTGCTGTCAAATCCCACACCTTTCTCCCTACAGATTTTCCCTCACTTCCTTCTGTCCCTTCCTCCTCACCAGCAGTCTGTAAGCATTCATCTGTCTTGTTACATGTCTCACACACACACACACACACACACACACACACACACACACACACACACACACACACACACACACACACACAAAGCTGCCCCCTGTCTTTCAGGGCAGTGCTGTAAGCCTATGGAGCAGATGGGCTCAGGGCTGACTGACTGAGCTGTGCTCTGACAAACTGCCTCTCTGGATATTGTTGCTCAGATGAGGGGATGATTTCCTTTCCACAGTGGCTCATCGAAAATTGTCCACCCACAGACTTGCCAATCTAGAAACTGGCAACTAGTCTAAAAATTTGAATACTTGTGCTACAGCTAAAACTTTTTTAATACAGAGTTTAGCAACGGTCTTAATATTTCCTCGATTCTTGGGTTTGCTAATTAATACACTGGGAATAGGAATTCTCGCTATGTATTAAATCAGGGCCCACATTTAAATTTGGAACTAGTTTTGTGCCAAGAACTATGCAAATTGAGTAATATTAATTATAATAGGAATTACTGAAATTTGTATTTAGGGTTTTTTCACTGTCAGTCAGTTTCATGTCAATGTCAGTGCACAGGCTTGTGCTTTTATATATTTTTATATTTGTATATGAAAAATACATTAATGTCCTAGACATTATACATTTACTTGCATTTTTCTGTTTTATAGTGCTATTTTACTCTTACCCACACATTCCACGTGTAATCCGTATTATATTTCTGAGTTTACTAGTTTATGTCTTATTTTCTACATACTGAGAAAGTATAATTGTCTTAAAGATAAAATCTTGAGCTCAAGCATAAAAACTATTGTCATTGTTTCAGATGTCTGAGTTGTTGTTTTCATCTTCATTTAAATCATCATTTGAAGTCTAAACAATTTGAATTTAAAACCCACGATTCCATGAATGAAAAGCACAAAATATAACTCGACCGGCATATTGGCCAATTTTTAGCTATTTGCCAATGAATCTGTATCAGGATCATTAAGAGATAACGAATAAAAATTAAGAAAGTAAAGGAGAGACAGGAGAAGCACACTCTGACCCCATTATGAGTGTTGATGTTGTTTAGTTTGTCCTCCAAGTAGTGAAGCAGAGGCAGTGAAGGTGCATGACTTTAAATGGCAGGGGTCAACCACAGTGCACAAGAGAGGTGAAGAAGACAGCCAGGGTACAGGGGTTAAAAATCAGTGTGAGTGGTTATTTGTTGACAGAAGGATGGCAATGGCAGTGACGACTTTATTTATATATCAGATTTTGTTATACTTAAACTACTTGTACTTAAACCCACCTCTTAATACAGAAGATAAAAACATAAACACATAAGTAGGTTTACAGTGTATTAAGGATAGCAGCAAGAGTGAAAGGGACGGTTTAGTGAGACCTGCTGTGATGTTTGGTACAGAGACACTGCTGCTGACAAAAAGACTGGTGGCCAAGCTGGAGGTGGAAGAGCTGAAGATATTAAGATTTTCATTGGGAGTGACCAAGATGGACAAGATTAGAAATGAGTGTATCAGAGGGACAGTTCAGTTGGAGCAATTTGGAGACAGACAGGCAAAGTTGAGATAGTTCCAACCTGGGAAAAGGACGGATAGTGGATATATCAAAGAAAGCATGTTGAAGATGGAACAGGAGGACATGCAGAGGGTTGGTGTCAGAGAGGATGCTAGGAATAGGGCAGGTTGGAGGCAGATGATCCGCTGTGGCGACACCTAATGAAGAAGCAGAAAAAGAAGTTAACACTTCCTGAATCAGAAGAATCCAAGCTGAAGTACAGTAGGTTCCTGAAATTATCCAACCAGTCCTTCATCTGTCTATCCATCCATTCTCTTACACTTATCCGATTCAGGGTTATTGGGGGGCTGGAGCCTATCCTAGCTACCACAGGGTGAGAGCTGGGGTACACCCTAAGCAGGTCTGCCATAGTGTTTAATTGTGAATTTATCTTTATTTGAAATCCACACACATTGTCCGGAATCACACTGACACATTAAAAATCTGCAACAGATAAATTATTCTGTTAGCTCTGACTTGAACAAGTGAATTGTCAGGATAAATACTTCCACATGCTGTATAAAAACATCAAAAAATAATGGAACTCGGCAGAAACACCAGTACAGCTTGTGTTGAGTGTGTCGCCCTCTTCTGGTTGACACCGTGAATTGCCTGTAGCCCTGACATTGTGATGGCTGAGAAACTGAGTAAGGTCATGAATTGGACACAATGCCAAACACTCCTTCTCCCATTGGAAGAGCAGATGGCAGCTCCCCAGTGCACAAGGCAGGGAGATGCCACCACCAGACGCTCAAGGGTGTAGAAGCACACACGAGCACAAGCGCATTAACATTCTTGGTATTCATGCATTTGTGTGCGCACCAGTAGTATACACTCGGAGCACACAAATGCATGAATACCAAGAACGCACACACGCGGACTCGTGTCTAGGACCCAGCTAACAGAGGCTTGACCTAAATTCCTTAATTTCCCATGTCTGAGGGTTGAATTGTCTCTTCGCCTTTCTGTCACACAGTGAAGTAAAGTTGTGGCAGGTTTGCATCATAAGCACTCACATCACTGGTTATATGTCACGTATATACATTATCTGCCAAGCTTTATTTTGTTTAATGACAGTCATAGTAACATGCAGTGTCTACCAGTCCCATTGAGTCATGATGGTGAACTCAAGGCACCACGTTACCCAATGTTTCCATGTAAATCTAACTATAATATCTACTTTTCCACTGTAGCACAGAATGAACTATAGCTTGAACTTGAATGATTAATGTCATTATAAAGTATAAGCCTCTGTGACATGCACTGGTAAGCATCTCTATTTAAACCAAGCCTTCTAATAATAAACACTTCATTAGCACTTTTGTTAAATACGGATGCACTGCAATGATCGTCTGCTCAAAACATACAGGAAATGTCAATTAGCAGACAAATTTGCTGTGTGTATTTCACCACATATCCTCGATTAGAGTGCTTGAGATCCTGGGCATTTAGGCACACAGATTTGTCACGTTGCCTCCAATACATAATAATAATGCGGCTATCAGTGTCAGTTTGAGCCATATTGGTTGACACACTGAGGAGGGTATGCTAAGCTTAGCTGAGTGGCATGTCACGGCAGGATATGAGTTAGCTAATGTGGTGTAAAAGGATTTAGAGGATTTGACCCTATCAGCGGAGATGGCACTCAGAAAGGCTCTGTTAATGACACTAAATGAGTCTGTGCCTGGAGCATGCTAATAATGGTGGAAATAAAGCCAGTTCATAATTTATATGGAGATTTTTTTTGTTGCAATTTCTTTTTGGCAAATGGTTAATTGCAAAAAGTGTGTCAACGTGGTGCATACTTTTAAAGGTGAAGTAACACCAAATGTTTCGGTGCCTTCTCTGAAACAATGAATTGTAATCAACTCAAATTGCCCTTCAAATGAGGTGTAATTTTTAGGTGAGCTGCTTTGTCATCACTTATTGCCTGTCTCACACTGCACTGTGCCATTATCTGATTTTGATGCATGTTTGTAGCTCTCCTAAGGTGATAATAGAGATTTATAGCAAATATCTCCTCGCCATTTCTCCAAAGAAACTGTCTGATTGATAGAAACAGAGAAGAAGAAATGTCTGTTTCTGGTCTGGTGGTTGATTTCCAATTTGACTTTCAAATTTTATGAATAGGGAAGTGGTATAAAAAGCCATTAACTGCTAGGCTGACAATTCACATTAGCTTTCTCAATATGGAAACTGTGAATGATGAAAATTAAAGAGCAATGTTATTTTGACGATTGTTTTTTATGGAATGTGAGTACCTGACTAAAATTCAAATGAGGGAGTGATGGTTTTTATCTGGCCCGAACCCAAAACCTCCGTAGCAAACAGCAGTCTGCGTTTGTGCAGAGCGACTGTAAGTTAATACATTTTCAGGGAACTGTTGTTGTCCTGCAGAGCTGACTTTGTCTGAACGTAATTAAGATTAAATGTACTGTGCTGAATATAAGATTAAGTTTTAACAGTATTATTAGTTTTCCTTGCATCTGCTTCGGAGGTAGTCTCTAACATTAAGACATCCATATTTTATCCCAGTTTACCTCCAGTTTACAGCGTGATATCATAATATACTAACAGTATTTATTGAAAATGGCAATTAATTCAGTAGAAATGTACGTGTTTATTAGCTGTCTGCCAAAATGTACAAAGAATTATTCCAGTTATTAATTCACTCGACTGCACCAGCAGAGATAAGGAAGCAGCATGCTTTAAAAAGCTGAAATGTAATGTACTTACAGATGTATTTACAGATGCTCGGTGGGCTTGTTTACTATTCTTTTGGCTTAAAAAGTTAGCAGAAATTGAGTAATAATAATTACACTATTCAGCTATTAATAACTACATATCCACACAGGATAACAAGCCTAATACCTGTCACTATCACCTTTGCATGATATCCCTCCATTATAATCGTTCATGGTCCATGACGAGAAGCGCCATTCTTGCTGCCCTGCCGGGCAGGGCATTGGCACAGCTTGACTAGGAGGACAAGAAGTTGTAGCTGCCAACTCCTGCCGCCCACCGCCCACTGGTCAAATCCTCTTTTACTGGTTTCACTATGACACTCTGCCCGCCATCCTTGGCTCACCATGCAAAGCTAGGACAGGAGCTTCATCACTCATGCCAGGGATACCCACTGGAGGTGGGAAGTGGAGAGAGAAGTGACAGTGGAGGAGGAGAGGGAAAGAGAAACAGATGGAATAAGAGAGAATGATACAAGCTGAAAGAAAGGGCTTTTACAGAGATTTGGCCATTGTGTATCACAACTTACCTGGAGGAGATACAGTGAGTCAGCCAGAGACAGCAGGTAGTGTTGTTAACTATAATTTTTTAAACTGCCTTAAGTGTGTAATATTATGTTTTGGATTTTTTTTATTATTATTATTAAAGGAAAGGCCACAAAATCAAATCTTCTCATGTGTGCATTTGTTTGTGGGTGCTCATGAAAGGAAATGTTTGTGCAATGATGATTGACCTTTTTTTTCTGAATGTGATTAGGCAGAAAAAGGAGATATTTGTTCGCTGGCAGCTGCAAAGACCCACATAAATGCAGAGGCGTCTCGAGGAACTCAGCGCTGTCAGCAGTTTTTCTCCTACTGATAATCTATGCCCTGACCCACAAGCTACTGCGCGCCTTTGTTTAACATGTTGTTTTTCTATCCATTTCTAGCATTTTAACACAGATGTTCACTGTGGGAGACAGTGGGAAGCTGGCTCATTCACTGTACAGACAAAAAAATGCCTTCCAGCTACTCTGTTTTAGTCTGGTTTAGCACAGAAGTGGGCGTATTTGTGTGGCCAAGCTGATATGGATGGCTGAGTTTGAGTGTTTGTGTTATGTGTTTTGTATAGTGCTGTATTAATCAGCTCTTAAACCTTTTTCCTTCTGTCTTTTTTGTTGGGTTGTTTGTCTCTCTTTTTTAGGAAATATCTTCAAAAGAATTTCTCTTCTGGCCTGGAGGTCTTCTAGAGGGTTGGACCTCCTCGCCATCATGAAAGGCTTAGGGACCAACCGCAGCAGACACCTGTCTGATTCCTGCGACACTTCTGCAGACCATTCAGAGGCCCTCTTTTCTCATAAGACCACCACACTTCCTCGCAGCCCTTACTTGCTGAGTCCCACAATGGACCACTATGGTACCATGGACCCCCACCTTTACTCTTCAGCCAACCCAAGCTCCCTTCCACCAGAATGCATGCTGCCCCTCAACAACCAGCTGTCCAACAGCAGCACCTTTCCTGGGATTCACTACAACTCCTATGACCAGTCTGATTTTTCTCCTCCTGGGGATAGTATCGGAGGAATAAGCACAGGGACCTTGGGGACCTCCATGTCCATGGGCATGGGCATGGGCATGGGGACGGGAATGGGCATGGGCATGGCAGGGCTGAGCACACGAACACCTATGATTACAAGTGGCTCAGCAACAATATCACATCATATGACCAAGAACCAGACCCCACCAAGTCTGCTTGAGTTTGATAAACAGTTACCTGGCGGCCGTGATGGATTCAGCACATTGCAGTTTCACCGAACATCTGCTGCTGCTGCTGCCAAGCAGCGTACGGACAGTCCTGGTCGTATTCGTTACATGCTGCACTCAGTGCAGAAGCTCTTTGCAAAGTCGCAGTCCCTGGAGAGCCACAACATGAAAGGAAATGTTAACGGACGGTCGACCGGCAGTGGAGGAGGTTCATCTAGTACGGAGGATGGAGGGAAGCACAATCGCAGAGCCAAAAGTAAAGATCGGGGTACAAAATCAGAAGCAACTGCCAAGCGACGGCCACGCTCCAACATGTCGGGCTACTGGAGCTCAGACGATCTGGACAGCAGCGATTTGAGCAGCTACCACAACACCATGGCCATGATGACTCTCGGGCGTCCGTCTGGCCCCGACAGCCACGGGGGGCAGAACAGATACATCCACAGTGGCTACAACACTATCAGCTCATCTAAAAGCAGCAGTGACTTAAAGTATCAGGCACTTCCTGGGCCAGGGGGTGGAGGAGGTGGTGGATTAAGTGGACTAGGTGGATTAAGTGGACCAGGAGGTTTGATGATGAATGATAGTGACTATATGAAAGGAGGGTCATGGTCCACATTAACCATGGGTCAACCAAGACAGGTTATTCAGAAGGGCTCAGCTACACTGGACAGGTCCATGCTCAAATCCAAGTCCTGTCAACAAGAACTAACCTGCAACTACCTACAGGTTGGAAGAAGGGTGAGTAGCCCACAAAGTAGAGTGGATAAAAAATTATATTCTGTCTATTTGTTGAGTGTTTACTGTATGTTTATATAAGCTATTACCATCAAGGGAAACACTTCAGTGCTTAGATAACAACATAGATCGTTAAAAACTGACTGAAGACTCATTTTGTTCACTTAATGGTGGCTATAGGGTGACTGGAGCAGCTCATTAGGTCGCAGCGGGGGTGCCAATGAAATCCCATGCCGGCGGATGCGGAGTGGTAGCTATGTGAAGGCAATGGGAGACATGGAAGACAGCGATGACTCCGAGGGAAGTCCCAAACCCTCACCAAAAACTGCTGCTCGGCGTCAGAGCTACCTCAGGGCTACCCAGCAGTCTCTGAGTGACCAGTTTCCCCCACGCAAGTAAGGGCACAAACTGAATTATTAGTTTATTACACATTAGCATAAACAATAAGGGAGAAACCCTTTGCATACAAACAAGGATCAAAGAAGAAGAAAGCGTATGGTTACCATTCATGAGAACAACTAGAAACCATGTCTGTTTCTACAGTCATGATAAGCTGGGAAAAATACAACATGTTGTTTTTAATGCATGACTATAGTCAGAAGAAAAGTTACTGATTGGCCCTTTAAAATGTATGTAGCCCAAAACACTTATTAGAACACACTGTTATAAATACTGATTGGCAAAAGCTCTTAACAATCAAACAACAGTAAAAAAAAAAATCTATGGATACATACTGAAGCCCAGCCTCAGAACAGACACACACACAAGTGCACACGTGTACACACAGTCCACGCTGCGCTTACTCACGCATAGAAGTGGTGTCAGACTCCCTGCTGCTGTCCACATGTCACTCTTACTATCATACCTCAGCTGTGATTTACCTACATACTATTGGCCATAGAAAGCGTCACTAAGATAATACGCTATACAATAGTGCGGTTTACACAATACGACACTGAGTTTTGCTTGCGTTCAGCCAGTAAATCAGCATAAATCAGCCCAATTGCTTTGACTAAGTGGGACTGTGGCTCACTTGCCTCTGAGTGACATGGTTTCTGGAGCAAAGCATTGCACAATGTGTGATGCAAGCACAGTGGGACATTGCTAATTGACTGTGCCTTTTCATGCAAGGCCAGAAAATATAGTCATATTGTTTCATTTTTATCCACAGCGATGTTACACTAATTTAAGCCACAGCTGTCATGCTTTCTAATGTATAATCAACTTTTCAAATATTGACTTGTTAGAGAAATGTATGAAATTTTAATACCCCGCGATAACATCTTTTCCCCCAGATTATCATGCTTTGACAAACTTTAGTGTATTTTGGGCTTGTTTTTGTCAGTGTCTATTACATTCATATACATACATGACACAAACCTTGATGCGATAATGTGTTGTATAGTTTCCTTTTGAGGTATCTTATGATTCTGGTTGGATCAGAGGCAGGTTGGGGGGTTGATAATCATGGGCACAGCTTACCTACCAAACACACCGAGCAATTTAAAAATCTAGAATTACGCTTGAATGACTTACCCTAATACCCCCCTGCTAATTCCTGATCGTCCAACCCTACTTTCTTCCGTTCTGCGCCTACCTGATTGGCGTGAGCAGCAGAACCCTGGAATACACCTTTTTGCAAGGGGAGCTAGATGCCCTGTGGTCTCCACTCCACAGTGTGTCCTCTCTGCACCAGCTGGGCAGGTCAATGAGCAGGTTAGTGATAGGTCTGCAAGCCACTTCTCAGGGGCGCGGTGCAGAACACTTCAGATCGGATTGGTCTATGATCAGTGACTTTGCACTGCCCCCCTCAGATGTCTGAAAGTGGAAACTCCAAATGCAAAAATTCATGTCCTGCTGCCAACAACTGCTAACCTCCCGTAAGCTTGTAAATACCATCTGTCCAGTGCTTTTAGGTGGAAAGTAGCTTCAACACTATTCAAATTAGGGAATGAGGGGGACATCTGTGTCCATACACTTTGCCATGGCATTTTACTGCCATGTCACTATCACTGTGTGCCAACAAAGAACATGTATAACATACTATTTTTAGCTTAATAAAAACCTAAACATGTTTTGTCTTGGCACCATGATGGCATAGAACGCTGTGCACTGTACATGCCTTGCCTGACATCATTGGCTTTGCATGCTGGGATGCTAAAATGACTAATGCTAAAATTAGATGAAACAGAGATGAGATTTGGAGCATCAAAGTGGGAATTAAAGGGATGACTTCAATAATAAACTTGTCCTCCTTTTATCTCTCTTTCAATTTCTGGTTTTGCTGGTCACTCATTTTCTCCCTTGATCAACGTTTTCCCTTCTGCCTCTCTGTCATCGTGCATTAGCAACAGCATATCCTGTTTACAATCATTTTCCATCAGTTTTTCTACTTAGACTTCATATCCCTAAAGGGTATCTTTTGGTTACTTCCCTTCCCAGCTGTCTTCCAGCTCTCAGAGAGTTCTCCAATAATCGCAGCCTAGACAACCTAGACTGTATTGGGAGTATAGGCTCATCTTTGCCACCATGGGACGACGATGACTTCAGCCAGGCTTGCAGTACCTTGGGCAGGCGCATGGGACAGGTCAGTGTTTTCCTGGAAGACTGACAGGGAAAATGTGGCGTCTCTTATCTTTCAGAGGTTAAAA
Organism: Haplochromis burtoni; assembly: GCF_018398535.1. Taxonomy (NCBI): domain Eukaryota; kingdom Metazoa; phylum Chordata; class Actinopteri; order Cichliformes; family Cichlidae; genus Haplochromis; species Haplochromis burtoni. The sequence goes on from NW_024582393.1 coordinate 1,224,392, forward strand.
AAATGTTTTCCATTTCTGCCTGTGTCTCATTTGCTTCCATTATCTTCCTAATGAGTTCCGAGTGCATTTGTTCTCGATCATAATTTACATCATTTGGCTCCTGGCAAACTTTCTACTCTCACATCACCAGTCAAAGACCCTTTTGTCTGCCTCGAGCTACACTCGTTTACTTAGTATAATTTACATTTTCACAGATACAGCCCGAACGGCTGTAATAAAACGAGCTCCCAGCGAACAGAGATTCCCTATTTTCTGACTGCATCTCACTGATAGTTTAAATTTCCAGTTCGTCCACTTACATAAGAACTATTAGCCTCCCAATGTCAAGGTCGGTGAGATGATGAACAACTGTGCAGCGTGGCTCTGATCTTCCTCAGTGAAATGAGGCAGTGCAGGCTATTAGTACAGGATTTACAGCCAATCTCCGACAGCTCACTCACTGCATTACAACACATTCGCCCAGTATATCAATTTAGGGTTTGAACTTACATGCACAGTAGCGAGCCATGCAAATTCATTATGCATTATATTTTTAACTTAGTGATGGACTTTTTCCAGAGCAGAAAAATTCAAATTACCTGAAACATTTACATGATTGTGCCAATGTGTGCTGGCACTCACCTTTAGAAAAGTCAGAGCAAAAGATGAATTTATATGAGCATTGAGTCACTACATGAAAAAAGTCACATCTGTTGCCTTATTGTTTGTTTGTTTTTGTTTGTTTCTTTGTTTTTAGCATTATTGTTGTACAGTTTTATATGAGGAAAAAAATGTAAATAACGGTGCAGATCACTAGAAGAAAAAATGACTTTAATGCATACAAATGTAGCCTATAAAGTAAATCAGTCTAATATATCATTATTGGACATCATAAAAATGCATTTATAGCAAATTCGACATACCCTTAACCATACACACATTTGCACAAGTGCACACATTTGGTGGTTTTACTGCACATCCAGAGGCTACTCCTAGCAGCTATTCTCAAGGCAGCCGCCTTGAGTGCGAGGAGCAGCTTCAGTGAACAAAATAACTACTGCTACATCTTGTTTTGGTTTTTTTTCCCTTCACTCTAGCTACGAGACCTAGAAAGGAGCCATCATTATGAAGACCGCAGCTCAGATTCTACATTTAGAGATTCCCGTTCCCATTCTCAGGACAACTCAGAGCCTCCAGACCTACCCATGCCAACGTGCTTCCGATCCCGCAGCCACAGCTACCTGAGAGCCATCCAGGCTGGCTGTTCCCAAGACGACGAAGTTGCATCCATTGACTCGGGCTGCTCTCCACCTCCCATTGACACCACGGTTCGCACCTACAGCACCAGCACTGGTAAGTCCCAGACTGAAAAACTGATGGTAAATTGCAGATTTTTTATAAAACGATATAGGAAGAGTCATTGCCACAAATCACAGTAATGTGTTCCCAAACTGATAAAACCATTTTCTTTCACTCCTTTTCAAGTGTGACACAATCACATGAGCCCAAATTCTTTGCTTTGCTTTGTGTTTTCCATGGTAGTAGTTTGAATGTTCATTATAACCTTGGTCTTTGGCGGGCAACTGATCCTCCAGCATGCACGCAGCGTTACATGCAGCTCAAATGCAGCTCAAATGCAGCCTTTTTTGCCCATGCTAGACGAACTTTCTGGACAATGGAAGACATGGAAAGAACAGTTTGGCTCTTACCTGAGAGCCACAGGCTTGGACAAAGAACCAAAGGAGAAACAACTTGCAATTTTTCTTCAGCGTTTTGGGACAGACAGACCACACATCCTACCCCCACGCACAGGTAACAACGTGAAACCAACCCCCTTTTCCCCCTAAAATCATTCTATCCATTTACCACTTCATGAACTACAAAGAAAAATAAATAAAATGTTTATCAGTACAAATATAAAGTTGTCAAACTGCTGGACAGAGACTAGATTAAAATCATACTCTAAGTATACATTACTGTGTAACTTGTGATTACAGGACATGGTAGCACAAGAAGACAGTGAGCAGTTTGTTTGCTAACCTAACTTTTAATTTCACAGGAATGTTTTACTGGTTGTTGACATCTCAGTGGCCCCTGATGCATATTCCTAGGCTATGGGTTACTATTAAAAAACAAACAAACGAACAACAAAAAAGCATCCACTTTGTGGCGCTCTTCACACAGTGTGTAAGTCACAGACCACATGCTGCTTTCATGGTAATGAAACTTTTCAGTGCTACTTGGGGATTATTCTGTAGCTTCAGTCTACATATTTTAACCAAGGATTTGTTTTTTGTTTTTTTAATTAAACGTGTTTACTTGTGCATAAACATAACAGGAAAAATTAGCTTGTCTGTTGTTTTGTTTTTCAAAAAATATTGCATTAAAAATTACAAACATTAAAATTACATTTGAGAAATTAAATCCAATTTAATTTCTGATTATCAGAGTTTAGAGTGTAGACATCAGATAGAGTTGCCTTTTTTGTTGTATAAGAAGCAATCAGATATTTTTCTTAAAAGGGTCTTTGTTGCAGTTATACTAATACTTAATTTACTTGTGCAAAATTTAAGGCATTATGAATATGGTTGTGTAAAGTATATTTAATGTCCAAAAGTGTCTAGAATTGCATTTTAGAGCAGTGGAACAGAATTAAAACTAACACTTTCATTGGCAGCAAGCCTGTGATCTTGCAAAACTTTACAGTTAGAAAAAGAAAATTTCATTTTAGATCTAATTTTATTTCAGTTGTTGTTATCCTTACTGTATTTTTTATGTCTGAATTTTAAAAAATAAAATAAAATAAAATAATTTGAAAAAGTTGTAGGACCTTGCCGATGCTATTATTAGCATTTAAAAATGGGGGGGGGGGGAAAGGAAAAGAAAAAAGCTTTTGGTCTTCTGACGGTGGTGATAGAATGTCCGAGGTGCTCCTGAAGGCATCAAGTAGAGCTGCCACCACGCCTCCCTGGAGCTCAGAGAGACGCTCCAAACAAAAGGCAACAAAACCCGGCTTTTCGTTTCCATAGGCGTGACAGGTAGTGCGTGTCGACAGCTGTCATTGAAACAATCTAAGTCTTTACTCAAGACACTTCGTGTGTTTTTTTGACTGCGCTGTGAGAACAGGGTAAGTAAACTAACAGTTCTCAGCTTACTGTTTACACGTTATCATCAATTAAGCTCAAGTTTGGTGTCCCGGCTTGTTCGGTGACAGGATGACGTTTAGCTGTTGCCCACGGAAACGGACGTATGCTTTGTGGTGTTAGGACGATAATTGAGCATTCCCGTTGATAGTTTGTGCTGGTGTTTCTGAGCATAAGTCTAAGTGGACGGCTAAATGTATTCACTTGTCTTCATTAAAATTGGCCTGCACAGGGGGATTATTTAAGGGCTGCCCCAATATTCGCCCAAATGTTGGTTTAGAGCCCTTTTCAGGTTACATTTAAGGTTCTGCAGTGTTGTAACTGTGAAAAATCTGTCTGTGTCCTGATGATGGTTTCCATGACAAGGGAGTGGTGGTCATGGTTACAGGCAGTGTTGTGTGTTTCTTGTGATGTTAATGGATTAAACTGTACATAATCCATACTTTGCTGATAAACCCAGCATCACAGTTCACCTCATGCTGTTTCTGAACCATCAGTGTCACTTGAACCAGTTGTTGTTACTGATCCAGTGTTTATATTGGTTTCGGCTGAGCTGGAGCTGTCATCCACTATGTTCAGTCTTTCCAGTCTTTATTGAGAATGTGGTTGTGTCCTGGTTTATTAAATAAGCATTTTGGGATGAAGATTAGTGTGTTCTTTATTAAATGTGTACCCTTTAACATGATGGATTATATGCTGGATTATAGCTGGTGTGCTGGTATCTTAAGGCTTTGGTTTTTACCTTGTTGTGTGCTTAATTATTTAATTGCTATTGCAATATTCTCCCTGAGGGGGAACTTTAACTCACTCAAGCTTCTAAAACGAATTGATCAAATGTTCCAAACCCGATGTTGGGAAATGCCCTTCAAACAGTGGTAGCTTTGTGGGAACTACCAAATAGTAAAAAGCTATTTAGAGAAAGGAGATTGCTGTTTGTCCTGTAGCACATGTCCCATTTTTCTTTTCTCTCAGTTTGGGATTTATTCTTTATTCTTTAGTTAAGGTTTAATTAATTGGAATGGTTTTTAAAACTGATTTATATCCTCCTAAAACCTCAGCAATTCTTTTTTTGTCCTCTGTTAGGGATATGAGTCTAAGACCTCTACATCAAGTACCATGAATGCAATCTATACGAGTCCTACTTTACTGTCAAGATGACATCCTGGTCTTTCTATTGATCCCAATTTGTTCTCTGTCAATTAAATTTCAATCATACTGAAAACTGGTTGAAATAATTTTTTTGGATGAAACATGAAAACGGGACAATACTGACTGAGACCACCAAAGAGGTGGTCCTCAAGCTACATCAAGCTGAAAATGGGCAACCAGGTGTTTTTAAATAAACGTCAAAGCACACAAACCACCTGCAAAGGTTTATCTCTGAAGGTAGCATTAAAACCAAACATTAAAAACACCAGCTTAAATCATTCTTCAGCATATCTGTGTTCACAGCATGACTCAGATAACCTATGCTCTAAATTTACTGGCTCCTAGTTATAGATCGAGACAGATTCTTCAAGCTTACTCACTCCAGAGTAATACTTGATCTTCATGCCTCAGATAAGGACGGAAAGAATAAAGCCTTCTGAAAGGTAATGTAACAAGGCTGCCTCATTCTGCTGAGGCAATAGAAATTTCCTTCACAGGCCAGTGTCTTGTGCGGCAGAGCCCTACTTTTTACAGAAATTCTTATCCATACAGTGGGGGAAATAATTATTTGATCCAGTACTGAATTTGTAAGTTAGCTCGCTTCCAAAGAAAGGAGCAGTCTCTAATTTTTATGGTAGTTTTATTTTTAAAGGAGAGAGACAGAATATCAACCAAAAATCCAGAAAAAAAACACATCAAATAAAAGTTACAAACATGTCGTTGAATGAAACAAGTATTTGTTCGCCTACAACGCAGCCACAATTCTGGCTCCCAAAATTTCTCTATATGCTCACGTGACAAACAATTTACAGTATATTACAGATACTACTAATCTCAACTTGTTTTGTGTACAAAGCACTTCTGTCAACAGAATCAATTTCTTCCATTCCAACCTTTCCGCCAAAGTGGGAAAGACTAAAGAGGTGTCAGAGTATGTCACGGGAACGCAAGACCATCAACAATGATGAGAACGTGACAACTGCTCGTGCGATTATTCAGAACTGGAAGAAATATAAAATCGGTCACAATCATGCAAAATTTTTCCTCGTAGGGTGAAGATGATTATGAGAAAGATGGTGGATCAGCCAAAAAACACATGAGAGGAGCTTGTTAGTGATCTGAAGATAGTTAGGACCTCAGTCACCAAGAACACCATCGCTAATGCACTATACTACATAGGAATGTGGTACTATAAGTTTCTTCTGCTCAAGAAGTTTGACAGTGAACATCTAAATAATTCAGTGAAAATTTGGCAGAAAGTGCTGTGGTCAGATGAAACTAAAATCGAGCTCTTTGGCACCAACTTGACCCGTCGTGTTTGAAGGAAAAGAAATGCTGAGTGCGATCCAACGAACACCATCCCCGCAGTCAAGCAGAGAGATGGAAACATCGTTTAGAGCTATTTTTCTCTTAAGGGTACAGGATAACTTCACCGCACTGGTGGTTGAGAAAACTGCCATAACTAATAGAGACTGTTAACCTCATTGTAAGTGAGCAAACCTACAAATTGAGCAGCAGATGAAATAATTATTTCCCACACCGCTATTGTGTCTCAATTGAAGATTAATCAATTTTTTTTTTTTAACAACAACAGCAACATGTTGCTTTCAACCATAATGCTGAAATTATCTAAAAAAATCTAGATATCAAAACATTTTTTCAGCAATCTACTTTTTCTTCTCTCTCTCCTTTGTTAATTTTTTTACTCCAAAGACCAACTATATGTTTTTAATTCAGTGCATCCCTGTTGAGGGTTATTTTGTGTAACTGAAAGGCAGCAGTTTTTGGCTTCATGTCTGTTTTGTAGCTCTTTTCTGCAGTTCTGAACAAAAGCTTAGGGTTAGAAAGAGCTGGCTCCACTTTTGTTATACAATTTTAAAATAAGATGTTTCTGTTTCCACAGCTGTGTATGCCTGTGTGGCTGAAATCTTTAACCTAAGCAAGTACAGGAGACAGTCTGATGAGAGAATGTGCTACTTGCTGTTCCTCTGTTGTTAATGCGTTTCTGCACTGCACTCTTTCTGACAGCAACAGGCTTTCTACATCTGTTTTCTGTGCTATCATACAGTTGACTTTTTACACTTTGCTCATTAAGCTGTATGAACAACAGTGGATTGTGTGGGTAAACTCTAGACTTGTTAAAAACCGGTTGTGTCACTCGTGTGGTTATGGATGCCATTGCTAATCTGTATGTGGAGGAATCTGCAGTCTCGTAGGAACACTGTGGCAGCGACGGTGCTCAAAAAGACACGGGAAAAAATGTTTGACAGTTTGTCAAGTAGACACAAGGTTCGACACAAGGCCTTCCTACCACTGCCCATCTAAAATATACCGTCTTTGGAATTAATGTTATTTATTCGACAACATACTGATTGTATTTGAGTGTCCCGTTTGCTGTGCGCAGCTCTGCTGATTTATCTCCTGACTAATCTCAGAGGCAGATGTCAGTTATGACAGTTACGTGAGTAAAGCAGATTCGGCGGCATTAAGAGTTAAGAGGGTGAATTCTGGTCAGATGACGAAAGCGTGATGTGACACTTGGAGATCTGCGGGGCAGGTGTCCAAAGACAGACATGCACACTATCTATGCCCTCTAACACCTCGTCACGGTGACAGTTACCCCGCACGCTGGGATGCATTAGTAGTGCCAGCGCACCACATCACACGCTGTGCTCTGCCTAGTGTCTAACTCGCGTTAGAAAAAGGAGAGGAAACGTGGACTTTTCAGCTGTATCAGCGAGGATGTTGGTCATTCTTGGTGGATAGTGACGTGCATAGCTATGATGAATGTTAAAGTGAACGTTTCTTGAATGACATTTGTTTGACAGTGTTTGTGTGCAAAGATGCCAGACACTTTACAGTTTTTGTTTTGTCAGCTTTTAGGCTAGCTCAGAGTTGGTGCCTTCCATCTTTGAAATGTGTGTTTCAATGCATCAACTATCAATGCATCAGGTCAACAAGAACTGTTACAAGTTTTTAAGGCTGATGAGGAAACTCAAATCTGATATTTGTTAAGCTCTACAAATGGCCGATTATGCAAAAGTCAGCGAATAATTGTGCTGAATAATCATGTTCTCGATATTGACCGTTATGACTATTCAGGCTTTCGCCATATTGGCAACACCAGTGGATCCTTTATTGTCAGTTTATGTTTCCTATTAGGAAAGGGTGTGTAAAAGGGTGTGCATGTTCACACTCCTGTCTGTGAAAGGAAGAAGACACGCTCTATGTCTGGAGGTGGGCCAGTTTAGGTGTGGACTGGGTATCATTTCCGCTGTTTATTAATGCTGTCATTGTTCAGGCTTCTCTGGAATGTCATCTTGAGTGCATCGCTGTTTAGTGTCACAGCGGGGACAAAGGGCAGCAGTCACAAGCGAGACTTCTTGGCTGTTGACAGGTATTAGTCTGTCAGTAGGAAGTATTGTATTTTCGATTTTTCCAGACGTTTATCTTCACAGTCCTGAATTACTCCATACAGACTTTTTTTGTGCTATTAAATAAAGTAACAGCACTGTTTTTAGATTGGAAAAAGAACTCTCTGTATTCATACATCTTGGACTGCCAGAAGGACCTTAGATCTAGTGACAGTCCAGTACTTCAGGCTGGTAACTGACAGCAAATTGACAAAATTGACTCGCACTTTATCAGATTAAACTGACTCAATAATATGTACGAGGTCAGATGAGCTGTGAGTGTGTGTATGTGAGTGTTTGGAGGTAAAGATAAGGAGCAGATTGAACAAATGACCCTTTTGTTAGTGATTCAGAGCAGCTCACATGTTTGCTGCAGGGCTTTTTAAAAACCCTTCTTGGAATTTTGACTGCAGCTTTCAGTGAAACCTGATGAAGCATAAAAAATGTTGAATGGAGTTCACCATGTTGTTTCTTCTAATCTAAAATGTAAAATTTAGCACGTGACTATAGGAATCTGTGATCATGTCCTGCTGTTGTGCCACGTTTTACACTTTGATTAAGTGGTAGTGAAGCTAAGCCTGACTATAATGTTAAATAGGCCAAGTTTAAATTTATATTAAGGCGTTATATATTATATCTAATGCATGAGTTTTTGTGACTTTTTGAGACTTTCACATCATCAGTGTGCTCCCCCCCCCCCCCCCCATATGAAAAAAACAAAATAAAAATCACAACGCATTTTTAATGACGTAACAAATCTGATACAATTAAAACTCATATATGCAAATATTTACTTGATTTTATTTTATTTTATCAGAACGTAAAATAAAGTAAACAGTCTCATTTTAAAAAAAAAATTGAATTTTCTGGCAATTATTTCATGGTTCAGGCTAAAAGGTAAGTTTCTTCTCTCAACTTCAAAGGCTCTTCTCAGTGCTAACTCTCTTCCATGGTTTTTTCCTCATTCCTCTGTTTTTCCTCATGTGATGTCAAATAAATCATCTATTTGAGGGATTACACAGCAACCAAAGGGTTTACAGTGCTACAGTAACATTCCCTGTTTAGATTAGACATTTTTAGTGGTACTCCATCGCACTCTGCCATTACTGTGTGTGTAGCATGAGGGGAATAGTGGTCTCTTCTACAGAGTCCTTGTGTTTAAACTAACTATAGAAGCCTGTGAGTGTGTTTACATGATCTTAATGGGAATCTGTAGCCTGACTGAACATCTATATAGCTTGTGATTGATGACTGGATTATACGCAGCTCCAGAATGGCCAAATGTTCTATTCTTAAAAAGATTTATATCACAAATTCTTCTTCTGATTTTACTAATATAGATCGGAGGGAAATGAAAGCTATAAAGAAAACTGAATGAATGGCCATGCTAGCATTGAATCATTGTGGTCTAATAGGCAGAGGGCAGACGTTGGTATGAGCTGGAAAATCTGCTTTTTATATTGCGTGATGGTCTCATGTTGTGTGGATTTCATGTAAACTAACACAAACTGTTACCAGTATAAGGAGCTTGGCTTGAGAATTTTAACCCCTGTATATGGTACGCTGCCATGTGACCATGAAACTGGAGCATTGCGACGCGGTGGAGTATTAACACACAGCTAGCATATTTGTTTTGTTGGTGCAGCATTGAACATGTCAAAGTGTACAGAGGCGAGCCCCTTTCAGATGAGCGCTTCTTTCCATTGATCTGATGGCATCTGAACGCGTCGGGCTAGATGAGCGTCTGACTGGGCACTCTGGTTACTTTTCGCCACGGCAATCTAACTCGCTCAGTCAGAGTGTGAGGTGCGGAGGGAGCTACTGTGTCACATGCAGCACACACACGCTTACATTGATTTAGTTACTGAGATCGATATTAACATGTATAGTTACACTTAATGAGTTAATGCTTACAGTTTTCATTAATATAGGTGCAAAAAGTATTTTCTCACGAGTGCAATGGTGCTCTCCACCACTGTCACTGATGTATCGGACAGAACATTAAAAGTGACCTGTGTCAGGGTCACTGCAGAAAGCTTATGTATCCATGTTTGAAAAGCCCAGCTGCTTGCTTTTTTTGTGTCTTGCCAAATTGACATTTATTACTCAACATGCTGTAACAACAAGCATGAATGCACTATCAAAGCTGGTTGAAAGAGAGAATATTTTACTTGTAAAGGTGTTGTAAAAATGTTAATTGCATGTTATCTCTTACTACACAGATTTTATTTGAGTGGTTTTCTCCCTCTTTTGTGAATACATTCTCTCTGCGTTATCTTTTATGACTGGAGGGCATTTTTGGACTGTCATTAGTGAGCACTGCAGATAAATCTATCTCCCTCAGCTGTTCTACCATATTTGGCTTTGAGTGTCAAGTGGCCAGCAATTGGTTTACTGATTTCATCACCTGTCTTGTGATTGAGTCTTTGAAGCACACGGGGTGTGTGTGATTTAATTTAGCAACCTTTATGGGATGATAAGTTTGTTCAATTTTCTGCCTGATTAGATTTTCCACTTAATGGGATGCTTCCCCAGTTCAGCTGTAGCTCCAGCTTTCATGCAACAGTGTCTCTGTGTGTTTATGCGCAGCTGAAGAGTTTTGCTTTGGACATGTTGAGAAAAGTGATTAGCGAGTTCTTAGAACTACCCTGATAAACAAATGGGTAATGCAGTAAGCTGTTTGCAGTTCTACTTGTGCATTTTATTATCATTGATTCCTCCTTGTTTTGTGTTCACAATCCCTAGAAGTCACTGGCCAGTTCACTGAAACTCTTATTTATAATCCATCCATCCATCCATCCATTCGCTTCCGCTTATCCTTTTCAGGGTCGCGGGGGGCGCTGGAGCCTATCCCAGCTGTCATAGGGCGAAAGGCGGGGTACACCCTGGACAGGTCGCCAGTCTGTCGCAGGGCCAACACACAGGGACAGACAACCATTCACACTCACATTCACTCGCACATTCACACCTAGTGACAATTTGGATTAATCAATTAACCTATCCCCACAAACTTATACTTATTTATAATCCTTCTCTTCTAATTTCTCCCTCTCTGCTCTTTTCTCCTTCAGTCTCCTCGTGCATAACCACCTGTAAGAAAGCAGCTCCTCCACCAGTGCCACCCCGTACAACCTCCAAGCCCTACATCTCAGTGACCGTGCAGAGCAGCACAGAATCGGCCCAGGACAACTACTTGGACCAGCAGGACAGGAGGTCAGAGGTCAACAGCCAATCTAGCCACGCTCAAAGCAATTCTTCTGACAGCCTTGACAGCACCCGTGCCAACAGCCTGGCCCGGGGCATTCCCCGCCCTCCGCACATCATCCCCACTCCTATTGCTACCCCGAGAGAACCAATTGCCCCCGCTACTGCAAATGCTTCCACTGAGACAAGTGACTCTGTAGTCCAGCACGAACCCCTAAAATCGGGATTTAATAAAGGAAATCTTGCAGCAGAGGAGCCCCTAGTAGTCCCGGTGCCCAGGCGGAAACTTTCCTCCATTGGCATACAGGTACGACAGGGGTGGCTGTACCACTGTTGCACAGTTGTGTAGAAATCAGACGTTAACTACACATCTAACACAGAGCGGTGCCAATAGTCACATCCTTGACTGAAGTGTAACTCGTTTTGCCTGCTGAGCTTGAATCCAGGAAAAAGCTAATTTTGTTCATGATCTCTGTCTAAGTGTTTCCCATCAAACCTAAAAGTATGCCTGGAAGTTAAAGGTGTCATTACTGTGATTCTCGCTCTCCCATTACACCTGGCGAGAGCAATCTTTTTATTTATTTTTTATTTTTTCTGTGGTATTGAAGCCAAACCACATATTTTTGCTTCACCTTCTTCTCACTTTCTGTTCTGAAGCGGAAATATTTTATCCATTTTCCAGATCCGGCTCTCAGTGACTCATTTAGAACAACCTTTGGTTTCGACATTGTATTGAAACCAAGCATAAATTATACAGGTTTTTTTTTCTTTTCAGTTTTTCCACTAGTGTTTTGTTTTGTCACTCTGGAATGCCAGCTAGTAGCCATTGCTCGGTGCCATATTAATTGATTCGTGATCGTAGTTTTGACAAAACATTTGACTATATTTTTGTTTGTGTCATTGTTCCTTACTTTTCAGGTGGACTGTATTCAGGAAGTTGCACGAGAAGAGACTCCTCCCCTGACCAGATTTCAATCAATTGGAGTACAGGTGGAGGACGGGTGGCAGTAAGTCCTCTTCCTGTCCTTTTAACAACGTGAGGAATTTATATTATAGCCACACATACTCCTCTGACTGTTCTTTCCCTTTCCAGGAGCTTTGTAGATGTTAAAACACCCTCATTGTCTTTGTGTGTTGTGTTTTCAACATTGAACCATATTCCTATAATGAATATTAACTACTCAAAGATCCCCCCCGGGCATGTTCAAATAAACAAAAATATTAATCATGTGTAATGTAATGGGGGGGATTAATTACTCACCTAGAAATTCTTAAAAGCCTCCTACATTGAATTCAAATTGTCAAATATGAAGCTATTTTTTGTCGTAATTGAAAAGTTTAACTGCTGGTTGTAAGGCTCCTCATTCATTACTTTCTGTGAGTGATAATTGTGCAGCAGACCCAAATTATCTTAGTTTGCTAAAGTCTGTCTTTTGAACTCAACTTGTAGCAAGTAAATGTGAAAATAGTCTTGAAGTGTTGGACTGTGAACATGCATAATGCAGTTAAATGTGAAATGTGCACACAATTTAAACTTGCCACAGGGTGATGACTCACACTTTTTCTACAGATTATATTCAAGTGCTGCAGACAGTCTGGAAAGTGCAGATTGAGTGTTTTACGCATTTATTAGGCGTGTATACAATCAGGTATCTTGTATAGTAAGTGACTGTCTGCTTTCTTGTCTCCTTACAGTCTTTTGCAAAGTGCTTGAATATAATCAAGATAACAGAGAACAGGGCAAATGTACGTCTGTCTCTGGCAGCTAGTTTTGGCTACGCACCGCGGGAAACTTTAAATATGTCTCTGTTTAATGTGTGGTTAAGATTCATTTGTTTGGTGCAGTGCATTCTGTGACCTGTTTGTATTTTGCTGGTATTGTGCTATGTGACTCTGTTATGTCAGTTTTGGTGCAATGATTCTGTCATTCTTCAGGGTTTGTTTTTTTTTCTCCCTCTTCTTTATGTTTCATTATTTGACTGAACGCAAACCTCCTTATGTTCATTTTCTGACTGATAACCGTAATGGTCAGCCATTGCATCCATCATATCTAATCAGCCTTAGAAAAACAAGAAGCTAGAGTTCCAATCCTCACAAATCATTTGATGCTGGTCTGAGTGCATCATAATGTATGCAAGGCCCAGACTCCATTAGATCCTCTGTATTTATAATGTCTACATTCACCAGTGGAATTGGCTCACTGTTTAAACTAAGAAAAACCTGTTTGTTCCAGTAAGGAGTAAACGGGTTTTCTTTGTTAATGCTGTGCACATAAAATGTCACAATGTTCTTCTAATTATGAAAAAAAGCAAATTTATCACAGTGTCAAATACTTTTTTTCAGGCTCAGTCACTCCAGCAGCATGGCCTCAAAACACGAAACAGACTCAGACACGCAGGACATCTCTATCATCTCCCATGTAATTAATGCCAAAACCACTGAGAAGAAAGTCATGGTCAATTGTGCCAGTCAGTCCATGAGCTCCCCTCCTGGACGAGACTCTTTAGACAGCGCCGACCCCACCTCTTCACCTCCACCTCCCAGGCAGATTCTCAACCGCTCCACCACAAGAAGCAGCTCTTCCTCTTTCTCGGAAAGTCTGGACCCAGCGTTGGACCCCTCTTCTCTTCCACCGCCAGACCCCTGGCTGGACAGCGGGAATAACAGCAGTGTCCCTCAGAGCGGAGGAGGGGGAACGCTGTGTCGGAGGGATGGCCAGTGGTTCTTGAAGCTGCTGCAGGCCGAGACGGGACGCATGGAAGGCTGGTGCCAGCAGATGGAACAGGAAACCAAAGATAACCAGCTCTCAGAAGAGGGTAAGGATGGCAGGGTGCTCACTGTAACACAGTTTTCTCATTGTTTAAGTACCTCTGCCAGCTGGAGAAGGTTGCAGAATAGGAAAAGCATAAATCAGTTTACTTCGTTGTCTCAGATATGGTTTTGGTTGTGGTGACACATTTTGTTATTGTCTGGAACAGAGAGTGTTAAATTCACAGCAGAGCCTATGACTCCTGGGTATTGTTGTGTACCACAATGGCAAAATTACAGGAAGAAAAGCAAAATTTCTCAGAAATAAACATGAACTAATTAAACCTCGTGACCATAAACCAAATTCACAAGTTCATTGCACTACCAGGGATAGTTTTGTGTGCAGTAACATAAAGGAAATTGTTTAAAAATTCATATGTAAATCAATCGGGACACACTCCTGAAAAACATCATAACCCTGCGATTGCTCTGGTTTCCTCCCACACTCCCAGAATAATAGACTGAGCTATGGTGGCCATAGTTTTATCGGTCACATAAACCTTAACTAAACAGTCAGTTTCTCCAGGTTAGCTCTGTGATGGGCTGGTGGCCTGTCCTCTCCACTGCCCTAAGTTGAATGAATGGATGGCATATTCCAAAGATATTTAGGGTAATTGTGTCATGGCATATGCCTGTGTAGGTTCTTGTCCTGGTCATCGTTATTTAAGTAGCTTAGAAAGAGCTTGAAAAGAAAAAACTCAACTTTTTTGAGTTTATTAAAGACATTTCACCTCTTATCTGAAAAACTATGTTATGACATAGTTTGTCCAGTAGGATGCGCTCTTACTCTAGTATTTACAAGAGTCAGCAGGAGTAAGCAGAGTCTGCAGCACATGTAGTTGAGTCCACTTTACAGCTCAGCAGACCGTGGTGCAGAGGTGATTAGGGTTTTCATAGCAGGCTAAGTTGCTAACTGTGATCAGGAGTAGCTTTTTCATACATAAAAATGTTTTTAAGTAAAACATGTTTGTTCTTTATAGTTTTTTTTTTGCAGATAAAGTGGTTGCATATGTGTTACTGCATAGGGATGTTTTTCATTATAAGCTAGAGATACAAACAAACAATTAAAACACTTTTTTTTTTTCCATTTAAAATTTGAAACTTTCTATCTATGGTTGACATAGCCATAATTTAAGCCAGAAAGTTCCAGAAAGAGCACGCCATGGTTAAATGTCAAATCACTACCGAAGCGCTTCAGCTCAAGCCGAATTCTTCCAAACGTCTGTTGTTGTCTCGCTCCAGCACTTGGTGTGGAGCTCCGTTTATAGGGTCTTGCCTCAAGGCCTCTTCTCACTCTTATCAGAGTTGCACAGCATGGCAGGGATGAGGCGGTAATACCTGGGGTTACCGCACACAAACGGGCCTCTAATCTCCAGAATTACACAAATCTAGTCTGGACCTGATTAAACCCCCAGATTAGATTAATGCCTCCACATCAGCCTGTGGCATAGAGCAAATACACACAATACACACAAGCAGGGCTGTAGGTGGTCAATATTCAGACAAGGCCCTTTCCTATATTTGACATATACTCGTGTGTGTGTGTGTGTGTGTGTGTGTGTGTGTGTGTGTGTGTGTGTGTGTGTGTGTGTGTGTGTGATTTTTACAGTAAAATATTCAGGATTAAATCTGATGTCGAGCTGTTTTCCAGACCCAGGCTACATAACACTATAATCATAAATAGTATAATACATTTGAAATGCAGTGATTGAATAGAAGCCGCAATTTTGTCAGGACAGATGTTTGTCCTGATTTTGACAAAGCAAAAGACTAGCATAGTAACAAGTGACAGACAGAAGGCTGGGGTATCTATATAGGCTTACATTCCTTTAAATAGAATCACAATGTCCAATACACTGTAATCCCCTTCATGACATCCTGTGGAGTCTGTTAGATTCACTGTTTCCTACACCTACGTCTAGACCCTAAAGTTTTTCTTTGTATGATAATGTTCTGCACCAAAGGAAAAAAACCAGCAAGTGTTTACCCAGTGAGACCAACTGTATGCAGGTCAGTGTGTAAAGTGCCACTATGATTTCTGTCTCTACTTTAGGAGGTAGAAAGAAAGAAAAGAGAAAATCTTCAATGATTGTTACATTTTTTCTTTCTCTCACTGTAGTGCTGGGGAAGATTCGCAGTGCAGTAGGAAGTGCCCAACTCCTAATGTCTCAGAAGTTTCAGCAGTTCCGGGGACTGTGTGAACAAAACTTGGTGTGTACATCGCCTTTCTGTGATGATTCCACTTTGCAGGCTCGCTCACGAGACTGAAAGTCCCAGCTAGTTTCTTGTACCCGTTACCAATTTGGGAATTTGTTTTTTGTTTTTTTGTGTGTGTGTCCACAGCAAGAGCTGCTTGCTTTGATGATTACAAAAGCTATCACACATATGACAACTAATCTGATATACAGCATATTAGGCCTACACAAAACAAGTCATTGGGATCAACCCACACAAAAGAAAAGGAGCTTAAAATAAAGAAATAAGCCCTTGTTTTAGTGAAAATGGCTATATACCGCAGACTTTACAACAAATGCTGCAAAGTAAGAAATATAGAGCGACTACGCGGTTTATCTAGAATATATGAATATAGATCACAGCAGTGATATAAAGCTGCATAAATGTAGTGCACAGAAAAAGAAGGCACAATCTAAAAGCCAGCCTTCCCCAAGCATTACAAGCAGTGGCTGTGTGAGAGTAAAAGATCTCAGAGCAGCCTTTACTTCATATCGGGCAGTATCTGCAGGTTTAATCAGCAGAATAAACATAGAGGGAACAGTTTGATTTGACACTAGATGCTGAGTGGTTGCTTTCTAGATCAAAGTACTGAATTTATCAACGTGGGAGTTGGAAATGTATGATGTTATTGAAATGACTAAACCGTGCTGCGACAGTAGTCCCTCCAGCTCAACAAAAAGAGTTAAGCTGTGATGTAGCTCCCTCTAGTGCTAAATATGAAAACAACAGCTTTTCTGTGCCATAACTCTTGCTGGTCAAAGCAGGCAGTGCTATTATGCAGCTTTTGTCCTCCTCCATTGATATTTTTCTTCTTTTTCTTTTTTTAAATTTAATAAGAAGATAAAACTCTTGAGAATTAAAATACCTTTTGTGATCGTGCGTTGGCCAAGAGAGGCAGCGGCTTAATCAGCAGAACAATACACACACAACAGGCACACATTTGCATTATAAAATAATGGAGGCTCCTGGTTTGTTCCTCAACATCCTAACCCATTTCCTGTTATCTGAGGGTGCCGGTTTGGGTCTTCTTCCAGACCTTGTCAAATTGGTGACATGTTTGAATAACTTGCATATGGTTGTTTGAGCTGATGATCTTGGAATCTGCATTGTCTACATATGACTCCCAATCTAAACTGTAAATAGCATTGTTGTAATTCAGCTAAACACATATTAGCAGCAGTTCTTTCAAGCCTCAAAGGAGGTTGGTTTAAAGCCAAAAGAAGGGGAAGGGTCTGTTATAGTTAAAAGAAAAGAAAAAGGAGCAACCAAATAAGCTTTCCGGGTAAGAAACAGTGCTCATTTTAAAACCAAACCTACAGTCAGTGCTGTCTACTTTCTAGTCAAACAGCTGAAGGCTTCCATGGACAGTGGTGGTTCCAGCTGTGGTGAAACTACAATACACTGAGGTCCTGAGGTTCCAGTGACAGACGGAGTGTGATGTAAAGAAACCATCCCACCAAGATGATGGCACATCATGGACATAGATACCGCCCTTTTACTTGCCAAGATCATTTCAAATAGATTTAGCCAACTTTTACATTTTCAGTGGTTAATTTTATATTTATTTATTTATTTTTCATGTAAAATTTGTTTTCCATTTTCACACATGCATCATATTCCTGGACAAGACTTCTCTGGTACACTGAAAAGGTTGAAAACAGGCAAATTTGTCAGAATCCTTCTTTTTTGGAGCTTTAGAGGCTACACCGTGATAGCAGGAAAACAAACTAACCCATAACCAGAATGAGTTTGATTCACATTCTGGACAAAAACTCCAAACTCCAAAAAGAAGTTAAGTTGTTTGGGCTTAAGGGTAGTAATAAAAAAAAGAAAAAAGAAAAAACTGTTTTATTTTTAACAAGGTTTCATCAGCAGTGTAACACTTTGTACACTTACGCTTGACTGCAGTCAGCTTTTATATCTCATGATTCTTTTCTCATTGTAATATTCATTACAGTGTTATATAGATTACATGTATTGTATTGTTACTCCTCAATCATTTTCATCTCTCTTCTGGTTAGAATACAAATGCCAACCCACGCCCTACAGCCCAGGACCTGGCTGGTTTTTGGGACCTCCTTCAGCTATCCATTGAAGACATCAGCCTCAAATTTGATGAGCTGTACCATCTCAAGTCCAATGACTGGCAGCCCGTGACATCTGCAGCTGCCCAGTCAAATTCTGAGCGGAAGGTACTTCCCACCCCTGCTGCCCAGTGCCCTGGCTGGGGTAGGAAAGCCGCCGAAACCGGCCTCTCTCCTCCCACCACCACTACCATTGCTCCCACTCTTCTTTTACCCCGCATCCCCTTCGTGGGATGAACTCTTACAAGGCCTCCCTGTCCAAAGGGGCCAGAGTGATCCCTGTAGGCATGCATGGAAAAATTAAAACATCTCAAAGAGGGCTGACGCTTGTGTGTTTTTATGTATGAAGCCCTACTTTGAGCATGCATGTGTCATTTTTCTGATCTGTGTGTTGCAGCGAAGCATGGCTGAGATGCGCTGGTTCATGTGAAAGAATTCTGGCTTTTGTTATTTAAAAGTCTGTGTGCTTGTGTGTCCTTTGTTGATTGTTAATAAGTAACTGTGTGTATATGTGTCTCTGTGCCTGCATCTTTATGTCAGTGGCTGTTTTACCTGTCGCTGAGGTGCTTTTGCTTCTGTTGCTTGTCAGTATACGTGCATCGAGTGTGTCTTGTGAGCCTTATAATTTAAACTTAATGTAAACTCCCCATCAGTTCATGTTACCATTTCATGTCTTTGAAAATTTATATTCAAATGACTGTTTAGTCTTTTTTTTTTCTCAGTGTCTGTTTTTCAGGTGTCTGTACTGTCAGTGTCTCTGTTTATCATGTAAAATCACTGTTATTTCAATCTTAATTGAAGAGAATTAGCCCTGTTGTACTGTCTTGTCAAAGTCCTGTCTGCAGATCTTGTCTAAACTGATGAAAGACCTTGATGTTTCTTGATTACATTTTCTCACTGGATGATATCTGTCTTTTTTTCCCCCCCCTTATCTCCTCTTTTCACACATTACTCTTCCCTCTCTGTCACTTTCTGTCACTCCCAACACGACAGGACGAGGAGAAGGCGGCGTCAAAGAAGCCTGGTAAGGTACGACCACCGCTGGGCCGCGAGAAGAGTGCCGACTCTTCATCCAACTCTTCCTTGAGCTCGGCAGAGAAACAGCGACAAGAGGCTCGCAAGCGTCTGCTGGCTGCTAAGAAGGCTGCCTCGTTTCGCCAGAACTCGGCCACAGAGAGCGCAGACAGCATCGAAATTTACGTCCCTGAGGCCCAGACTCGTCTCTGAAAGAAACTGTGAGAGAGGGCCGTTGGGTTGGAACAAAGGACAGTTAAGTGTCAGTTAAACACCTGGAGAAAGGAGAGGAAGCTTTTGCAATGTAAATGAGTCATCTCAGTGAAGATGGGTACGGGTGGAGGGAAAAGAGTGGGGAAATTCCTGAGTTTGGAGGGTTTTGACACATTCATACAATAATAGGCTGGTCCTGGTGACTTCAAATGAGCAAACAAGTCATTGAATATTTCTCGGACCCAACGGACTTTGAAGCAGGAGACTCCTCATTTGAGTCTTGCCATTGAAAACCTCAGCTGATGAACTTTATCTTTTCTTGTTACTGTTCTTGATATCATCATAAAAAATTGTTAATGAAGGTATTGTTATAATGACAATTATATCCTAAAGAATCTATATGAAGACTGTTTTAAATGTTCCTGTATCTCGGCTATAAGATATTTTAAGCAGACAGAAGGCAAGCGTTTATGCTTTTCTGTCTTCCATCGTCCTGCTCTCTTCCCAGACCATTGGCCATCTTGTAGCTTTTGCACAACACCGCCTTGTGGCCATCACAGACACTGCACACATACCACAAACTCACCTCTGTGTGTCTTCCTCCTATTTATTTGTTTGTTAACTTTCTTCATCATTTGAGTTATATAAAAATCAGTTTAGATCAGGTTATTACGAATAGTTTTGGTGTGATGAAACTGAAAGTCAGGTTTAAAGGGGTATTTGTATAGTTAGCAGTTACCTCTTGCGTATGTCCTACAGAGTCGATTGTGTCAAAGATGTTTTTTAACAAACTTTAGGTTTAGTGTCTGAATGGATTTAGAATGAGAACGCATCCCAATAATCAGGCAAAGCTTGAGGACATTTTAGGATACTACCGCTCGAAAGTTTGGGGGGTTTTTTTGAAATGTTTTTGTTTTCTTTGTTTTGTGAAGAGAAGCTCACTTGTTTTAAGCTAATGTAGCACTGACCAGCAGAAATGTCATAATTGGCAGCAATTAATTACAATTACCAACATTTCAGGCATACATACCTTCACTCCTGTGTTCTAATGGCATGATCTCTAATACCAGTTTGTCATATTAAAAGAATAATTATTAGGAAACCTCTTTCAGTTATGTTAACATAGCTGACAAAACTTGTGCCATTAACAGAAGCCATTACATTACATGCCATTACATTTAATGTTGTTTCTTTCACTGTGGATTAGATGTTTAAAAAGACATTTTAGATAACTAAAATTAAAACAAAAAAACTGGGGGGAATTTAAGACTATAACTGAAACAATTTTGTGAACTTGGAACACTAATAAATATATAGAAATAAATATATAGAGGAGATATCCTTAATTACTATCTGTTAGTTATGTCAAGAAGAGGCTTTGATGTGTTTGAAACTCAGGATCTCTGGACACTGTGAACCAGCTGCTTTCAAAAAGTTATGTGATTTTATTGTAATACTTGGACTGATTTTCCTAAATCTTGTCTTTTACTTATACAGTCCATATAATATTAATTTAAATGGACACTAAACCTAAACATTTTCAAAGAATAGAAATTACCGGTGAATTGAAATAAGAGAATCACCCCTGGGAAAATAACTGAAAAACAAACAGTCTACTCGGAGAAGTGCAAACCAGCTCTAAAGAGAACAGAAAGAATGAGATAAAAACCCTGTAGATCATTGCGCTGGAGATGTAAATCACTCATAAATCAGAGTTTCTAGTCTTCTATTGGCAGCTTTATAAAATGGTTCCCATAAGAGCCAAATCATGTTGGTTTGTGAAAAGAACAGTACACACTGTTTAACTTTTCAGGCATGTAATAGGTAGTTCCCTTTTTTAAGAGCGTTTTGAGACTACTCTAAAACCCATAAAGGCTGATCTATCAGGCTCTTAACTATCCAATATTTTTAATCAGAATCAGAATCAGAAAGGGTTTTATTGCCAAATGTTGGGCAGGTTTACAAGGAAATTGCTGCGGTGCTTCAGCGATACAGTTTTCATAACATTATCAAATAGGTCAGGAGCGCACTGCTTGCATTACCAGTACCATGTTCGCTTCTCGTGTTAAGTTAGAGCAGTCTGCCTGAGAAGCACGAGTCAGCACTCTGCATCTAAAGACCCAGAGTGTCAGGTTTTTTTTTCTCCCCAAGTGAAACATGCAGCTCTCAGCAAAATCAGTGAAAAAAATAATCTATTTATAGTCATGTTGTCAGGCTAGCAGCACTATAACTGATATTTTTGGTATAATTTAAAGATGTGGAATATATCTGAGAAACGTTTTTCACAAATGTGGAAAAATGCAAGCTAAATAAAATGTCATTAATCCGATATAATATAGGAGATAATTACCAGAAACACAACGAGGGTTATAATTATTTTATTATCGATAAGTTACCAGAATCTTTGACAGGGAACATCTTTCCTGGTGCATTCTTTCTTTCTGAACTGTGTGTGAGCCACAACACTTTATCGAGATAGCTGTCATGCATAGATAGAAGTTAGGTAGCTATCTTGCACTTGCTGATGTAATCTGCCACTGGAGCACAGGATTGATCCCTTGATATAGATTCCAGTAATGATTCATTAATACATTTTGATCTGCAACATTTTTGTAAACCTTTACTTTATACGCAGCGTAAGGTTTATCCTGCAGCTGCCCTAAATTAACAGTATTGGCAATTACAAAAATCTTTTTTTTTAAGTTCGTCTAATGGTCAGTCCACCGGCATGCGCACGCTCTTTAATAAAAATGATGTGTTTAATTCTAAATATAATTATTGTTGGTAACCATGAATTATCAAAGTTGTTGTTCTGCAAAACAGTTTTTTTTTTCTTTTTAATGAAGATCCCAATTACTGTTATTTGCTTGCATTCATGAATTAGTTTTTGTGATTGAATGTTATAAGTCTGATTAATTTCAGACTTGTCTGAGAAGTCCAGTGTACCAGCTCAAGTTTGGGTATATTTTGATTGGTCATTTTTAGTTTTATACATGTTTTCACAGATGTGAAGTGGGAAAATTACCTCAAACTTTTGAGGGGTAATGTTTACCCGACAGAATGACACGGGGAACTATATACCGAATATTTATTCCTGTTGTTGGGACGAAGTCTTTCACTCCTCCTGGTGTCTTTTGCCTTCTCTTTTCCACTACCTTAGCATTTTCTGTTTGTGCTGTAACTGCAGATACTTAAATATTTGACTTCTTTAAGTGCTTTCATCTAGGCTTCATGCAGCAGGCACAGTGAGCAGGTTTTGTGTTTCCAGAAGTGTTTTTTGATTTTATTTTGCTTCCCATCACTCAACAAAATAACGAAATCAAAGTTCATTGTTACATTATCTCCCCCCCCATCAGAGGAGCACCCAAAATACCTGCACTTATTTTTATTCAAAGAAGACTTTCTTATTAAAGCATTACATACATTAGTGATTGTGTTTTAATCATTTATTCAGTTGCTTTTTTTTCTTTCCACTGAAGACTGCGTAAGCCAAAGATGAATTCACTGTTTTAAATTCATCTTGTGTATTTAAATGTCAGCTTCAAGGAACTCAAATGTCGACTGTGAAAATAGATTAAGTACACTGTAGCCATAGCAACATATAGATTTAAAGATTTTGATAAGTCCGTGTTTGACAGCAGAACCAGCCATCACTTGTGGATCAAACCTCTTCGTTTGGTTCATGAACTTAGGAGTTTGCATTTTGAAAAGCATCGTTTCTGAAGTCTGCAGCAGCAGGGGCTGATTTTTCTTTTTTTTCACTCAAGAAAACATATGATGTCTCTGCCATGTGTTTACAGTGAAATTACATAGCTGGCATTGCATAATTTGCATGAAGGGGACACATCGCTTTGATTGCACATATCCCCTCACTTTAGATTTTTACACTGCGAGTAGCATACCGAACCAGCGAGTCACCCCTGACATGCCTTAGATCAACCACTGTCATTTGCCTGTCTTCCACTTTTAGTTGGTAAGCAAACAAACTCCAACTGTCCTCTCCTAATTACTTGCCACTGGCCTTAGCTGTTGCAGTGTCTGTTTCTCACCTGCTGTGAACCACAAGTACATAATTTGAATTGGAAATACCAAGTAAGCACCACTTCTTACTCTTGATTGCTCACCATTCTTTCGCTGTTGTGTTTGCCTGCTGGGGATGTCTCTCAGCCAGAAAAATGGCACAAAGGTGTCAATAGTTGGCTCCGTGATGGCTGTCAGTATACCCCCTTCCGTTTGACTGGGGGTGAATAGGGCCGTTAACATCTGAGGCCTACAGTGTGACTCAAACTTGGTGGTTGGCTTGATTTAATTTCTGACTGTCTGGAAGAACTCGTCTGATGAAATCTTCTCCTAAAATAAGCATAGATGTCTCTTCTATGTGTAAGCAGGGCGGCTTCTAGTGGATATATATGTATCAACGACAAGATGACAGTGTCTTCACTCTATGCACTCACTGCCATGTTTTACAATACCTAATAATTATGTAATATGTTACATAATTTCATGTATCGTTTTCTTTTTCTTCATATTTTTCCCCCACATATTGCTTGCTTGCACAAAACCGTAGGACTTGAATGCAGATAAAACACAAATGTGGCATCTCTGGCGCACTAAGGGGAGGAGGCCAGGAACACAGAGAAAGTTGTTCTGTGATCTGTTTCAAACTGAGAGTCGAGACTTTTTCCAGCCTGCTGATGACTGTCTGTGTGTGTTTGTTTGTGTGTGTGCATGTATGGGAAACCAGGGGATGTAAGTGGGGTACTTAAAGAGACAAAAGAAAGCTCATCTCATACATTTAAACAAAGCTGTTCTTTAGCACACAAATAATCACTGGGGCACACCTAGCTGGATTTCCTGGGTAGGTTTATCAGTTATTCACTCAGTGGCACTGTGGGGGG
>NW_024582393.1:1248551-1293960 GCF_018398535.1 Haplochromis burtoni
TTGCTGCTCTAAACTATTGATTTTTATGGGTGATAATGAATGGGCTTTTATTTAGCATCACACTAAATGCATGATGAGTTTCATATCAGAGCATAGCTTTGATGAGCAGTCTATTTTTTTTTTCTGTGAAAGGGTAAAAGTTTCATTTTGGGAATCGAAGTTTGATACATGTTTGCACATTTAAATGTGTTTCCATCAGACAGTGTGAATCTAGTGAAACTAACCCCACGCAGTACTCTGAAGAGAGGGGGAGGACAAAAAGCTCTTTCGTATCCCTTCATTGTTTCTCTGACTTTGGAATATAACTGGGAAAAGGGGGTGAAGGGCAGGGGCAATACTCTTTTAAACATGAGAGATATGATGTAGCAAAAAGTGTCTGTACAAATCCTAGAAGAAATACTTTATGAAGCAAGCACATACTTTAAATCTGTTCTTTAAACTACTCTTATAAGCTGTGTGTAATTCAAGGTCTGTGGGTTTAGTAAAACTGGTTGTGCTGTCTGAGACAAAGTTGTGAGTGAGTGGATGTGCTCATAAAGTGAGATTTACTTAGATTCTTGTCACTATACTCTGGTAATATTTAAAGTATATGCGCAATACTGAGTAAAAGGGTTGTTTGATATTAAGACAAAACTAATAATCTTGCATTTCTCCCCGTGCTTCTAAAAATGTCTTCTGTAAATAAGAACAAAGTCGGACTAAAATCCCCATCTTTTACAATGCTGTAGAGCTATTTATACTATTTCAAGGTTGTTCAAATGTATAATGCAGAGACCTAAAATTCAATAAATGCACACAGTACTTTCTCAAAAACGTCATCATGGCTGCCTTTATTTTAGTGTTTTGCTCTTTTAAAAAGGTGATTTCCTTTGCTTTTTTGTTTTAAATAAGTGTAAAAATCGTTTTTAACACCGAAAACATACTATGATCTATAGTCTTCATTTACAGGCATCTTACCTTGATTTGTTTGTGCTATCAATCTCACAGAAACCAAAACTCCCGCTTATTTTCTGGAGGAGTTTGAGTCTTCCACAGATGTCGAGAAATCAAAACAGTCCCATTTTTGTCAAACGAGCCTCTCGGGCTTGAACAGAAACCGAGCAAAGTGAATAAGAAATCACCAGTCAACTCTTAAGACGCTTATGTTTTTGTGTTATGTTTTACATATCTCAAACAGAGATATAAGCTATCCCCTGGAGACGATAATAAAATGACCACAGTGGTCTGAAGGGATTACACCGTTGTTATATATACATCCCGCTTGTGTCTATGTAACCACTGGGTTGCTAGTTGCTCCCCTCCGGTTTTAACCGCGTCGAGATAATAAGAATGTTTCAATGACTGCGCTGTATTTTGAATGAAATGGTTCTCCCGTCACTCACTGTGACACAGAGTCCGTCTTCTGCCTGAAAACGCGCCGCGATTGGCGCATGTTCGCCTAGGAATAAACGCCGCGACGCGATTGGCCGACAGCTGTGAAAGGGGTGGGACGGACTGTCAAGATTAGCAAACCGCTGCAGGTAAAAGGAAGGAGCGACAGAAGACAGCCAACATTTATCTTTGCAAGAAAGCGAAGAGTGCGGTGGAAATGTGACTTTTGTTTTCTCCTCACCTCCGTGCGGCACAACTCTAGCGGCGACGGCTTTTAGTTTTTTTGGAGTCGGGACGAGAGCACCAACACCTTCGGCGCCTTGGAAGAAAGTGTCGCTGTGTCAACCATCGTTTGGCTCCCGGGCACGCTTTGTAACAACGAGCAACTTGGACAGCTGCGTGTTTTCCATACAGCTATCGACAAAGAATGAAAGCAGTCAAAAGAGGTGAGCTCTACTCGTCTTTTGCCGTGTCCGTTTCGCGCCAGCGGAGTGTCTGCCTACGAGCCCCTGCGTGGCTTTTCGCTGTTGACTCTGGCTGGTATGCGGGGTTTTTTGTTGCGAGCAAATGCAGCGTGTGTTTGTGTTGAAATTTGGAGGGACAGCTAGCCAGCTAGTTATCTCTGGAGGCAGGCATGGTGTCCATCTGGCGGAGCGACATGCGGGGAGGCTGTGCGTCCCTGCTCGCCTCCTTTTGTGCCTTCCACATGGCTAATTTACCCGTTTTCCCTCCAGGTTGGTCATATTTTATTTTATGCAAGTAGTGGGGGTTTTTGTTTTGTATTTTGAAATGCATCCTAATTTCTCTAACAAAGCGGTCTGTTGTGCATAGCTGGGCGATCATTTTTTTCTTTTTACGGTCTCAGCAGCCTGAGGCCGTGACCATGTATTAAACTTTTTTACTTTTTCAAGGCTTTCCAAGGCGACCCCGAGCTCCAGATGCCTACAAAGGTAGAGAGGACATTTTGTAAACACAAGTTGATCAGCGTGATGCTGATGTGACAAGCTGGCCTATCGGAATGAAACCTTACTAAGCCAGCCCTGCACTGAATTGTATTTGCTTGCTGTCAGTAAGCTAGTTTGGAGAGTTTTTTTTGTTGTAGATCTTAAAGGGTCCGTGCCGTGAGCCAGTGGAGTTGTAGTATCACGTACGTCACGCCTCTTCGGGGCACTGCAGGGAATGCCTCAAATCTCTGTCAAGCGAGAAGTCCTGTTTTTTGTCAGACCCAGTTTGACCACATTAAGGCTGTTTTTTGAAATATCTATCCTATTCATAGAGTCGGGCTGTCTGAAATGTTTTTATTAATAGTAATAGCTGTTTTATTTCCCTCCTGCCCTTTTTGTTGAATCGGCTCGAGGTGCTTTGCATTGTCAATAGATTCCTGGGCCACTAGCTACTGTGATGTTGATATGGCCACAATGTCTTTGTGAGGACAGGCGCTACCCCCGGGGGTCAGGTTTCACCCAGCCCCACAGAAGGACATTTACTGCATTCACTTGCCCACCCCTGGGATCAGGCATGCTCCATTTTGAGGGGAGATTCCCTCCAGTGCCAACCATAAAAGTCTTTTTTTGCAAGGCACGTGTAGCACAATATCACGAAGCTCTTGTAAATCTGTTTGTTACTATGTAATAGTTAAAAAAATAGCAGTAAACAAGTACTGTTACTTTTATGTCCTTGATCAAACAGTCACCTTCCTTTAATGTTTGTTTACCTGGTGTCTGAAGAACTGTGCCTAAACCACACCATGCATGAGCCAGAATAAGTGATGGGTAACATCAGAATACTTTATAAGGACTACATCCTACAAACCAAGTCAGCCAGGGGTGTAAAAGTCAAAGTGACTGACGTCTTGCCTATTTTCTCTCAGCTCTCACAGAGGATACTTGCCCGGAGCGTGAGGAGCACACCTCAGCGGACAGCGATGATGGCTCCCCGCTCGACCTGTCAGGAAGGGGGCTCTCTGGGAAGCGCCGTCGCCGTGGTAACCTGCCCAAGGAGGCGGTGCAGATTCTCAAGAGCTGGCTGTACGAGCACCGCTTCAACGCCTACCCTTCAGAGCAGGAGAAACAAAGTCTGTCGAGCCAAACCAGCCTCACGGTGCTGCAGGTAAGGAGCAGGTTTTCATTTATTGATTTATTCTTTTCACTCGCGAGAGAAACTTGCATCAGAGGCACGACGCTACGTCTGTTAGTACAAACAAGTGTGACGCGTATTTGGCTGATGATGTCTGATGGATTGTGCATGTAAATCTAAAAGCACTTGCTGCTTTAACTGCTCTTTCTGATTGTGAACAAGTGAAAGCAAAACAATAGTTGAATGTTAGTGGAATGTATGCATTGTACTAAAGAGAATAGCATTTTTCCCAGCCTTCCTTTTTTTACTTTGTTGCATCAGTGGTAGACGTTTCCTCTTTCCCTCCCAACACGTAGGCATGCACAGACAGGCTGCATTAGATAAGGCATTTGCAGATCAGTATGAGGCTGCAGCAGAGTTTCTTGTTATGTAGTCAGTTCACTGGAATGCCTTTGGCTGGCTTCTCTGTGGCTCAGCATATTTGAGCTCAAACCTTCATTGCTGCCAGCTGTATGGGGGCTCTCACGCCTTGTCTTGTCATGTGAGAGACTGTACCACTAGAGGGAGTGGTGCTTGGGTACAGGTTTAGGTGAAGAAACGTTGCTGTTTGCGTCAGTTGTCTGACACTTCTTTTAGGCTGGTAAGCAGAAAATATTGGTTCTTCTCATACCTGAAATCTACAGTTTTTGTATTTATTTTCCCAGATCTGTAACTGGTTCATCAACGCACGTCGCCGCCTGCTCCCTGACCTGCTTCGCAAGGATGGCAAAGATCCCACCAAGTTCACCATCTCTCGCAAGGTTGTAGGTAGAAATGAGGGGCACTCCTCCAGTGGAGGAGGCGTCTCCTTCACAGAAAGCCACTCCTCTCCCAACCCATTGCCGGAGCGCCCATCTGTCATTCATTCTGCCCCTGTTTTTGACCTCGGTGTTCTCGGAAGCACAGCAACAGCTATTCTGACAGGAGCAGGTTACCCTGGTAAGGAAGTGTCAGTCCAGGCACTGATGAAGCTGGATGCACAAAGTCTGCTGATGAAAGTGAAAGAACAGGGGCCTTATTTGGCAAGTCTTGCCAGCAGAAATACAGCAGCTAGCACCACCAATGGCCTCTTCAACACACCTCCACCAACTCCTCCAGATCAATGCGCTCCCCCGGACTTTAGTGCTTTGCGCCTCCTCGCAGATGTAGCTGCGCAGAAAGCTATAGAGCTGGAAAACGAAATGAAGCTGAAGAGCCAGAATAAACCCACAGAGACTGAACAAGCAGAGTCACAGAGCAGCACTTGTAACCGAGAGATAGGCCTCACACCTCCTCCAGAAGACAACCAACAAGTCTTGGATCCTTCCAGGGTGCAGCATCTAATGGAGACAGCTATGACCGTTCCAGCATCAGATGTGCCTTCGGGAAAGGATTCGGTGCCTGCGAGCACAGAAGCATCTCTTCCAGTCCCAGCTCCAGTCTTTTTCTCAGCTCCAGGGATATCACCGCTTCATATGAATAAAGTCATCGTTTGCCACATAGAGCAGGATCAGCCTCAACTTCTTACAGCCCATCTGCCAACCATGATGCCAGTACCTGCCTTAGTCTTAAAACAGCAAGATCCTCACAAACCAGTAGCTGCTCCAGCCTCACCAGCTTTAGCCTTGAGCTCAGTTGCAACTCCGTTGTCCACTACATGTCCTGCAAGTGTGCCGAGCTCAGTGCCATCCCCAGTCCTTCTGCCAGTCACAAATGTATCTTCCGTCTCTGCAAATCAGGAGTTATCCATAAATGTAGCTGTTGTTCCACCCACCAGAGGAATACCACTTCAGCTGCCATGTCCCAGGTCCCCCTCAACTCCAGTTGCAGTAGCATGCCCACTGCCATCTTCAGCTGTCATGTCTTCTGAAGCCCCAGTTACAAGCCCAGCATCAGCCTCTGCCCAGGTTTCAGCTGCTGCCTCAGTTTCGCCCCAGTCCGCATCCATCACACCTCCTCTTGGCCTCAGTTCCCAGCACACCGCCTCCCAGCAGCCCACGTCCCCGAGCAGTACCAGCACAAGTAGCAGTAGTTCACAGAGGAATTCAGCTTCTGTGCCCCGTGTTTGGAGCATGGTCACCAGGCAAAGCCGCTCCCTGGGGAAAACCCCCATTAGTGCCGTGTGGGGCCCACTGCACCCGGTGAGTGAAACTGTCAACTAGGAGCTCTTTTTAAAAAAAAAAATATATATATATAGTTGTGTAGACCAAACACTAATTTTAGTATGGACAACACTATATTGGAGAATGTATTATTATTATTATTTTTTATTTTTTTTATTCATCACCAGTACGTTTTGATATGAGTTTTAAACCTGAGCCTGTAGAATGTGCAGCGGGGAATTAGTTAATCAGATGTGCAAACTGGGATGAAGTAAAGTAACCAACATAATGGTACTTATAAAATAGAAAAAGAGATGGGAAAGAGACTGTGTTTATTATGCTGTTTGACAACAGAAGGGGGTTTTCTTAAATCACTTTCATAATGAACATTCCTGTAGCGTAAATGCAAAAAAAATAATTTTATGTTTGTTTGTTTTTTAACCTCTTACCATTTTTACCAGGATGTATTGATCGCCCACTTTTTGGTGTAATTGGCACCACCAGCAAAGTTGGCCTCTTTAGTAGCAGTACTGGATTTTATTGAATGTACAAAAGACACTGACTGCGAAACATCCACTCCCCTCTAGGATAAAAATGAGGGCATTGTTTTGTTTTAATATTCACATCACCATCTTCTTAGTTTAGTGCAATGTGTTTATTTTTTATTATTATTATTATTCATTTTTTTGGGATGAGAGAAACTGATTTTTTACAGCAGCAAGCTCGGACCCTTTCATAATGTATTCCTGTTGTTTTAGTTAAAAGGGGAGTGACCTGTTGTGTCAACTTTCTGCGAAGTATATGCTTTGCCTTTTTTCTTTTTGCCCCTTTTTTTTTTTTTTTTTTTTTTTCTACAGTTATATCTGTAGTTTTAATTAAAATCAGTATTATAGTGATTTAGCCAAAAACATGTTTTTCTTCTAGGCAATCATCTGTTAACATGAAGCCCTCACAACTCCACGACGCATTCAGTTTAGTGAGAGAAATGGTGCTTTTATGGTTTATAATATTTATGGTTTCTATGTTCCCATTTTATTCAGCAGATATTTCTCTGTGCACATAGGTTCTCTGCAAAGCAAATGTACCACACTCAGTAGCTGACTTTTTGTATATTTAATGTTCTAGTATTTCCTCATCTGTGATTTCCACTTTTATTTACAAATGGTTTCTATAGACTTTCTAATCATAAAGTTTTAGTTTCCATGAAACTGTAATAGGATGAACCACAATTTGTGGCTAAATGCCATCTCAACTTTTAACAGTAGCAGTGTTTGTGGGAAAGTTACATTTGTATGAGAATAATGCTGTAGCAAAACTTAATCTACAATACTATCATGTTTACCAGTGTTACCGAGCTGTGTTTAGCTCAAACGGTTAGGTTTATTCTGCGTTTTTGTTTTTGTTTAAATAAATGTGTGGGTTGTAAATGTTGTCATACTGCCAAGCATCGACCATCACAATCATTCCTAGAAAAAAAAATTTTTTTTTCTTTTTTTCCTTTCCTGTCTTGCTCTTGTCAGACATGGAAAAATGGTCATACATTTTTATTTTACTGTTGTTGTTTTGTTTTGTTTTTTTGTTTTGTTTCCTCACTGCCACTTGTATTTCAGGATTTTGATTTTTCTTTTTAAGGCTTTATTTTGTTCAGGTATTCTGTCTGATGTGCATTTATACCTCAATTTACAAAAGTCATGTCAGACTTGGGTCATGTCAAGGATATTAAGTATTAAACGCAATCTTTCTTTATTTTTTTTTATTTTTTTTTCCATTGATGCTAAATCATGTCACTGTGAGTACACCTTAATGGTTGTAATACTGGATGGATGACTAAGGTGTTTTTGTTTAATGGCAGTGCTTTATATTAAGTTTCCTATGATGTGCTTTTTTTTTTTTCTTTTTTTTTTTCTTTGGATGTTTTGACTTAAGCTTTATAACTGTGTGGCCTCTGTACAGCTACATGCATTCAAAACGTGATCATTCAATTTCATGTGACTCACAACTGACTGCTGGTAGTATGGCTGACTGTTGTGCCTTAAACCTACAACTGATTAAGATGTCTCATTTTATATTAAAGACTTAAATAGTCTGTGCAATATATGCCTTAAATTTAAAATGTCTTGTCTTTTTTTTTTTTTTCTTTTTTTTTGTATGAGCCTTTCAAGGAAATAAAATTTCAAAACTGTTTATAAATGTTTCATTTGTCTTTGTTTTGCTTCTGAAAGCAAATTGATCACTTGTGAGTTCCTTCTGTGCAGTAGTGGGGTTGACCTTGATTTCTTCAAACATCTTGGCTAAAATTCAGAAATTTAAAAACCTTTGAAGCTGCTTTTAAAGGTTTAAATATCGAAGTTTCTAACTTGCAATCTGTCTATCATTGTGAGATGTTTCGTTTAAAAACCAAAACGGGAAGCATTCTTTTTTTACTTTTAGCAAATTACAAAATTTTATATGACAAAATATCAATTTGAAACAGCTTTCAAATAGCATGTTTATTTTAGCCCATCTACTACTGTGTGTGTGTGTGTGTGTGTGTGCGCGCGCACATGTACTCCCAGATATGTTTTTAATCTAAACGAGTAAAAATATGATTCTGTCGGGTTTATGGTGGCACTTGTGTCTTTATATACAGAGGCAAGAAGTTTTATTACAATTGGACCAATTTAATGGGACAAATTGATTTGCTGTTGAGGAAAATCTTTATTTTACTGTCCAGATGCTATAATAGCAACCCGGCACCTAGATTTCTTCTGGTCTATGATATGAGATTTAAAAATTTATTTAAGCAACTAGAAAGGGGGGGGTTGCAACATACAACAGCTCATGCATATTTGTTTCTGTTCATATGCAAGTCATGTAAACATAGCTGGGATGTCATTATATTTCTCAAAATGAATCCAATGTTTCTTTCTGTCCTACCTCAAAGGCTCAGCCCAACAAGCAGAGAAAAAGTGTTACATTTTAATCAAATTTATTAAAAACTGGTGCAGTGTATCCAGTCTCTTTAAACCCCTGATAAAGACACCAAACAACCAAAAACCATTCATGTCATTAAATGTGTTAGTGAATATGTACTTAGTTAACGCTGCAACGTGAAGTAGCTGTAAGTAAATATTTATTGGTTGCATTCCAGCTCAATTTAAGTATCTGGCAGTTACGTAAAGCACAGAATACTTTACTGCAGCTTTGTAGGAAAAAAAGCGCTGTCATGAAATGCTAGAAATGTTTGAATGCAGGCATGGTGCAACATTTTAAAAATACGCCAAACACACTCTCCACTCACTTTATTTGCCTGAGAAATTTCGAAACTGAATTCCTTCAACAACACAGACATACCCGATCCTTTAACAAATACACACAACCAGCTGACGGGAGGATGATCTCACTTTTGACTGCCATTCTTAGTGACCATTTCAACTACAGGAAATATTTGTCTAAACCGAATAAAAATGATGAAAGGTCAGGGTTTTTTTTTTCTTTAATCTGTTTTCATCATACAAGGATATATATTAGACAGAAAAGGAGACAAGTTGCGCAGGTGTGGTCGGTAACTGGCAGGAAGAGGTAAACATGGCTGGTATTGTATGAAGTACGTCAAATGGCCTCTGTACAAATACACAGATCTGCTTAATGCATCTCCAAAATCCAATCATGTTGTCTACAAAGGCCAGAAAAACTGCAGTCAATGTGGATGAAGACAGGTGCAACATCTGGAATGATGTTTAAATGTAAAAAACAAAAAAGGGGATCTCAAATTACTTCAGACATGCCACCCTTGTTAAACATGTAGGTATTTAAATGTACAATAAATTTATTTCTGCCATTTTATAAAAGATATACTTCAGTCCTACATGAATTCCTTTCAAATCTGCAAGATTGACAAAGACAGGAGCTACAGATGGATTTGTGGTGCAGCATGTGTGCAGGGGGGAGGCCAGAGGCAGTCATTTTCTCCCTCTACTCGTCATCCTTGTCTTTGGCGCCATGTTTAAGGATGCGGGTGAACTCTGCATAGTTGAAGTTTCCCTTCTTGTCGATGGGAGCCTCCCGAAATAGCTCGTCCACTTCTTCATCTGTGAAGCGGTCACCCATGGTGGTCAGCAGCTCTCTCAAATGGTCCTCGTGGATCACACCTTGGACGTGGAGAATTGAGAGGGGAGTTAATGATCCGAGCCCTGGCAGAGTGAAACGGGATTTGTGCGTGTGTGTACAAGATGCGTATTGACCCACCAGATCCCTCCTCATCAAAGCAGGCAAAGGCATTGCGGATGACATCCTCGGGGTCTGTTCCATTGAGCCTCTCTCCAAACATGGTAAGGAACATGGTGAAGTTAATGGGCCCTGGTGCTTCGCTCATCATCCCCTCCAGATATTCATCAGAAGGGTTCTTACCTGAGGAAGAATATCGTCACATGCATCCATCGCTCATCTAGGAATTAACATCTTGTTGTCTGATAATAAGAAATAATCGGCCCAAACCAGCAAGTGTGGATGAACATTTAAGTGTCACTTATAGTTAGTTTACCTGGAATCACAGGTCTTTGCTATTCTTGTTGTGGTCCTTACATACTCAACCCAAGATCCATTTTAATTGCACATTTTCCTGCTTTTGGTAATCCTGTTTTAATAAATATTTCAAGTATTCTTTCGTACTCTTATGTACAATTTGAAGTGGTAATGACTTCCACCTCAACACCCCTCTAAAAATCAACGTTTTCTGTATATTATTTGATTCAACTTTCAGCCATGTGAATCTCCTTTCTGTTGCAAATCCTATTTAACAAGTATATTGACTAAAATCGCAAAAGTGTCTTTAATATAGTCAGTGTTGGTCAAGTTACTTGAAAAAAGTAATCAGTAACTAATTACTGATTACTTCCCCAAAAAAGTAATCCCGTTACTTTACTGATTACTTATTTTCAAAAGTAATTAATTACTTAGTTACTTTTTAAAAACACAATTTACAACCTGAAGAGGTGATAAAGCGATAGATCTTTCAGCCCAATTCTACTTTTTCTACATAATCCATCATACAAAATGTAATCAAATGGAGAAGAGTCGTCTTTAAAATTTGAGCTAACGGGAGGTCGAGACCTCTCAGGTCTGGGAGGAGACACCGCTTTCCAGCGGCGACTATCGATCTAAAATCCAAAGTAGCTCTGCGCTAACTGCGAGGACTGCGGGCGGCCATCGCGAAGAATGGCGGGCTTAAAAAGTTTTGCGGAGGATTGCGCAAAACAATCTCGGGATCTCGCAAAGTCCATCGTTGAGATTTTTTTTTCTCCACATGTCCCCTGCGGGGCACTCGTGGGCGTATTTAATTCATGCATCAAGCAAAACATTTAATTATATGCAACATTCTCTGACTGGAAAAATTAGTTTAACATTTAAACCTATTTTCTGCACATTCCAGCACATAAAATAAAATATTTTTTGTGTTTACACTCACTCTTTCAAATAGATGCAAGTAAAACACAGCAGAAAATAAATAAAATCAAAGACTAGCGGTCCTGTTGCTCTATTTTCACCTGTAAAGCAGGAGTGGGTAGGCGGAGGTTTACCCTGGTGCAGGTGTGCCGCAGCGGTCAGTGGAAGAATCCGCGAGTTTCTCTGTGAGTTTCCCATTACTCGTAGCGCACTCGGTGCTTGCTTGGAAGTTTAGGGGGGTTTTTTTCGCTGTAAAAAGAAGTTTTCTTCCCACGCACAACGGACAGCTAATGTTTTTGTCACTTTTTATGGAATCAAACTCAAAGTAAGGTCAGTACTTCCACGCTTTAAACGCTGCACGCTCATACTCTCTCCGCACTCGATATATGATCCATTGTTGATCTGCACACAGCTGTTGTCACGAACGTCGCACTCGCTTACGTCACTGTCATGAGACATTCTCGCAAAAGGAATTCACGGTTTTAGTAACGCAGTAACGCAGCGTTCCTACGGGAAAGTAACGGTAATCTAATTACCGTTTTTGCAATAGTAATCCCTTACTTTACTCGTTACTTGAAAAAAGTAATCGGATTACAGTAACGCGTTACTGCCCATCTCTGAATATAGTACAGTTGGCAACCTTGTCATACTTGCACTTCTTATTAAACTTAACAGAGTATGGACTGATCCCAGATTACCATGATTTGCACTGGTTCTGTACTGCAGTGCAAAGTGTGCAGCTACTATTTGATTTCTTTTGACGAAGCACTGGACTCGATCACACTGCAGTAACCAAAACTGTGTCAGAACTCATGCATTTAGAACCAGTTTTAAGTATTTGATCTCTGTTACAGTTACTATGTTACACTTCATTTTGGGATTATTTAACATATTTATTTTTTAATTAAAAAGGCACATTTGACTAGCTAAAGCCTCAGTCTTATATCTTAATATATATGTATTAAAAGGGCTGTTCCAGTACTTTGGCGCTGAACTTCCGCACACTTGGAAAACATTTTTCTGATTCCCTAATTTTTCTCTCTCTTTCTGATCTCCCTGCCTAAACTTAGAAAACAGAAATACCCCTGACAACATCACCACCATCATCATCATCATCATCTCTGGCAATCACCAGAACTGCAGTTTTGCTAATTCTCCAGTTTTATAATGTGGAAAAAACAATGCCCTCAATTCCTAAGGGAAGTTCCTCTTACAAGTAAAATGTGACCTGTTTAGTAGTATATATTTTGTCACGTCTATAAATGTAACACTGTTTACCCAGAGAGGCCAACATGTCATGCAGATCTTCCTTGTCGATGAAACCATCTCTGTTCTGGTCGATCATGTTGAACGCCTCTTTAAACTCCTGAATCTGAGACTGATCAAACATAGCAAAGACATTGGAGGTGGCTCTCTGCGGGCGCTTCTTGGTGGTCTTTCCCTTGGCACGTTTGCTCGACATGGTGGCGTCTGGATCTGGACCTGTGCACATATTCGTAAATTAGATAAAAGCGTTGTAACCCCCAAAGACATTATACAAAGAGAGAGCAGTCTTTTTTTTTTTTTTTTTTAACAGCGAATGAATTGTGAATTAATGACACGCGGTAGTAACATCACCTTAGTTACCCAGCTCAAGATGTCGTACTTCTTTGGGACTCGACCACATTTATCTACTCTTTTCCTGCACAAACCTGCCTGTCCCTCTATTCTCCGCATCCTATTGCACGTTGGCTCCAACACAATCAAACAATTGAACACACTCACATGCGCAGACAAATGGAAAATCCCTGCAGACCCTGACACGAGTGGCAGGTTTAATTCTGGAAGGAGATTGAGTTAGCTGCTGCTTGTACTGTGAAGACATGTCATTTTCACACTCATCTCAGCACCTGACATTTAGCGAGACTGCGATTCCCTCTCTAGGGGAAGTGAGAGAAAGAAATTTACCAGCATGGGGGCAAGCTGAAAAAAAAGAAAGGAAAAGAAATGACAAACCAACCCCCACACACACCACCTAATGTACATAATGCCAATTCTCTTATATGGTTTAATGATGATGTGGATAATGGTGTCAAACTCCACATAATGTGCCTATAATTTACATAATTTTTATATCCATCAAACCTTTTGGTGACTTGTGCCTTATAGATCAGACCATTGCCACCCTGGAAGAGACTGTTCCCATAAGATTAGACACGTTTCATCACAAGATGTGAAATACAAGAGTGAGTCAGTGACAGCTCATTGCAACTTGTGCAGCCTGAGAAAACAGACAGAATGTAGCATCGCGTCTTTTCTTCATCAGCGTCATGTGATTCTATTAGAGTGATTAGAACAATAGCAAGGGAGCATTTCTGTTTATTTTCAACTCTTCTGTTCTAGACATCATACTAGAATAAACTTCCCAAACACTGACTAATACATCTTGTGTCAAGAAATGCTACCTAACAATGATTACGAAAATAGAAAAGCAGTACAGTAACGGTCAATCAGCAACGCACAGACACACTGTTTGTTCTTTCAGCATGTGCTGGTTCTCTATATCGGCTCTCAGTCATCAAAAATAAATAAATATTTTTTAGTTTCTCCTTACATGAATCTGTCGATAAGTTGGCCAAACTGCTTTAGCACTGGTTTAAATGTGTGTACTTAACAACTCTGTGCAGAAAAAGTGAACACAATTCAGTGTTTGTTTGGTTTTTTGTTTTTGAGACAAAATGAACTACAATCCCTTTATTTAATTGCATGCTTTAATGACTACGTGCATTCTTCACTGCTCCATTTTCACAAAAGGTAATGCCTCTGTAACAGTGTCATCGTATTTAAAGGGCTGGGCTAGTCTTAAATTTCTTAAATGGAGTCTTAAATCTCCTGTGCATTTTGCCAGCATGATTCATAAAAGGCTTCACCGAAAAGCATGTGAAGACAGGTTTGCCTATCTAACTGGTCCTTTATCTTTTTAAAACTAAATATAAAAAGGTTCTTCTTGTGTTGATTTCTATACAGATGAATGCACTGTGATAGAATTTGAATTTTTATTGCCAATGCAAATCAGGATGTCCGACCTAGGCTCTGCCCCAAGTTTCCAAATGGCTAACATTTACATAAAGACATAAAAATCCAGATATGGATCTGCATGCTTGGGTTCCCGCTAAAAATGGTACAGGAAGGGTGTTTATACAACTGTGTGCCAAGTGAAGCAGAGACACACACACTCTCATTCCCTCTTTCATCACAGACACATGTTGGATTAATCCTTCCTTTCATTTGGCTACTGTTTGGCTGGTTCAGTCCCATTGTGTGCCAGAAAAATGAAGCAATCTGGAAGGTGTGCAATTGGCCCAAAGCCTTCCCATTCTCCATCTCTCAGTCGTTGAGGAAGCTGGAAACAAAACAGTGTATAGCTCTACTTGATGGTTTCAGGAACAGAGGAATTCCTCCGCCTGATTACAGCGTCTCCCTCCTGCCTAGATGGTAAAGTCCTCACACAACACAAAACGCTTGGATTATGCAGACACTTTGCTTAAGTCTCAAATGAAGTGGCTCAAGCGTAAACAGTCCAATGTGAGGTATGTAGTGGAAATTCGTTATCTGTATTGTGGAGTCTTGTTTGGCCTCACTGATAGAATTCTTGCTGTGTAATGAGAGAGGCTCACTGGTATGTATCTCTACATCGATATCGCTTTGAAATGAGATCCATGTAAACTTCTGACAGACTCTGTGAGAGTGAGATTATGTCATAGCTCACATTTTTAAGCTGCAATAAGACAGAACCTGGTTTCAAGTCCCTCTGTATCTGGTGCTGTAGCAACAGCTAAAAACTCCCGCATTCTCCACAGAGTGAATCAACAATGATTCATAAAGAAGCTGAAAAAACAAGTATTTTTGACAGCAACGTAAGCGTTTGGCTGACGTGCCTCAGCTCAGCTTGTGCTAACAATTGTATTTGTTCTCCGGCTGCCTCGACTCCTCCATGGACCCTTTTATCCACCGAGGAGTGACAAAGCTTCTCTGTCCCTCTGGCCAACGAGGACAGAC
Organism: Haplochromis burtoni; assembly: GCF_018398535.1. Taxonomy (NCBI): domain Eukaryota; kingdom Metazoa; phylum Chordata; class Actinopteri; order Cichliformes; family Cichlidae; genus Haplochromis; species Haplochromis burtoni. The sequence continues at coordinate 1,263,581 of NW_024582393.1, forward strand.
ACCCACGCTCACACTCTGCTATCATCAAACATTCAGGCTGTCATCCCACAGCCTTATATCAGGTCGTGCAGGTCAATATTACTGAAGCGCAGACCAAGAGGCCAACGGTCAGGAATTCCAAAAGCAAACAGAGTGAAGAGAAATCTCATCGCCTATAAAAAGACATCAGAGGAGTGTGTGTCTGTGTGTAAGACAGTGTGAATGACACGGCTCTAAACGGGTCAGCTGCATTCAGAAATTCCCCTGTTTAATGTGCCTTGGTGATGACATGGAAGTAAGCACACATCCATACAGTTTATGCACAAATTCAGACTCTGAGATAAATAACATCTTCAAGTTTCTCCCTGTCTTTATCAAGGGATGAAAATTTCCTACTGCTCCTTCCTTGTTTCCCATTTCAGCAGCTCCCTGTAACTGTATCCTCACTTTCACCCTCGCCACTGACAGATGAGCATTGTACCCAAAAATCTACACATCAAATTCACTTGTGGCTCACCAAACAACAGCTCTAAAGCTATGTATTGTCTATTTGTTCAATCCAGGCTTAAAAACAGCTTTTATTCTCACCTTTCCTTCAAGTAGAAATGTTTGGGAGTACTTCAAACTCCTTTTGTCTGGCCCCGAAACAGCAGTGGGAAGAGAAGCAGGCACTGAAAAGTTTGCTCAAAGAGTCAGACTCCCAGTGGGTCCCTCCCCTTTCTATCCGAGCCAATGGAGAGACTGGCCTGTCCTGCACAAAGACATCCCAGGCCAGGCCATTTCTCCATACAAGGCAAAAGAATGCACAGGCTACAGCTTGCTACTGCCACAGACGCTGCTCGGGATGTTTGGGGGAAAAGGGAGAAATGACAGGAACTACGATAAGGCTGCCTTATTTAGAGAAAAGGGCCTAAACATTTAGAGGCTCTGCATGGTGGAGCGGTGGAAGCACAAGGAAAGAGAGTTGTGAGCAGTTGCAGAGCCGTTTGGGAAAGGAGCGTTTCTTTCGCAAGACCGTGGGTTTCCTTAAATAGGCAGTGTGGCTGGTCACCACAGAGGCCTGACTGCAAAAGAAACACCTTGAATGATGTCATTAAGGCAACGTCTGTTTTGTGGTCGCCTACCCATCCTGTCCATGAACAATGCTTGCTATGAAGACTAGTCTGACAACCCCTTTTCCTCACTTTTTGTCAGTTTCTATCAGGTTGTTGTCAGAGAAATATATTTTGTCTGTGTGTAATATCTTATTGTTTCTTTTTTGGTTTTGCATAATGCATTATATTTTTATGCTTTTTCGATTAATGTGGGTTTAACATTTCAAAGTTTCAAAGGATTGTTTGTCCTTTCAGTGTTGTTGCAGTGAAAATGAAGTCCTGTGATACAATCAGGTTGGCTAATATAAAAGTAACAGCAGACAAAATATTAAGCACAACCAAACTTAAAATGAAGTAGAATAGCTCCATAAATTACAAAACAACTCAAACAAAATAGTTCAATAATCTATAAATTACACAAAATTAAAGGGCTCAGAAAACCAAAGTAAATTAAAGTAATAATCAAAATAAAATACAATAGAATGCTATTTAAAAAGTGGAATATAATACAAAAAGGGGCTTAGTAGGGTAGTGCTACCAAGTGTTACTAAAATAACAATATTCTGCATTTACATGTATTATCTACTTTGGGGAATTTATCAACATCACATAATCTACTTTCATTTGTTTTTGTAATCTTTTCATTTTTAATCTGTGTATATAAGGTATTAATTTCTGTATTTAGGATAAAAATTACAGACTGATCATTGTAAAGCTTGAAGATATGAATGATTTCAAGCAGAGTGAGGCAGGTTAATGAATCTCAGTGCAGGTCCATCAATGTCCTCTGCTGGACCAGTGTAGTCATGATCTCTGAAATGTTAAAAAGCCACGTATGGATCGTGTTGATTCACATTGTACATTTATGAAGATGTCAATAACAAACATTAAAGTTAATTAATTAATTGTAGTTTATCTTAAAATATAACTTTTGAAACAGTCATCTGTCCTTTTTCTTAGCTGCTTATCGGTAGAGGGTTGGAAACTATCCCCAGCATATGCTTAAAAATATGTATATCTATCTATATATATATATATATATAAACATATTACCGGCATAATCTTTTCAATCCTGTACTTTTCAGGTCCTTAACTTCAGGAAAGTAGCAGTTATGTGAACCTTAAGAGAAGTATTTAGGCTACATAGCTTTAGACCTTTTCCTGCAACTGCTCAGATGATTTATTATCACTAACTATATAAACGTAACATTTCATAATGGATTCGGGTCAAAATTTGTACAGTTTCCAAGGCTTTGACACTTTGTGAGACTGATTTTCGAGTTTTTGTCAATCAATATCTAAAATCAACGTTTGCCATTAAGCAGCAAGATAACAAAAGACTATTTACAGATTCCATCGCTTTGATAAATTACTGTACATACAATAAATGTTCATTTATTATTACACTGACAACTGAAATCCCCAGTGAATACATCCAACGCTGATGCCATCCATCCATCCATCCATCCAGTTTACTATTCAAAATTGGAGGCGGGTCATGTTTTCTTTTCCAGCTTTCTCATTGGCTGTTTGTTGGCTTGGTCGTGCATGCGCAGGCGCACTTGTGCAGGAAGAAGGATGGATGGATGGATGGCTTGTCAATCTAAAAGGCAACACGAAGGGTAAGCTACTGCCTTTAAAACCTTACTTCTAAAGAAGTGAGAAGGAATGAAGCCTCTGTAATACACGTAGCTGTCAAAGAAGATGTCAAACAGCCAGTGGAGCAGAGTTATTTAGTGAGTTTGTAAAACTGTTTTGTGCTGTGAAACTGAGACACATCGCTTCACAAGATAAGTCCTAAAGATGGTTCAGCGCTAAATTCCCGGTCAAGTTAAGTGAAGGTGGGTGAAGTACTTCACAGTAAGGCTAAGAGTACGTGTAAGGTCCTTTTATTTTTAGCGCGTTTGAAGTGTGAGGAAACGTGTTTTCTCAATAGTTTGAGTGGCTATTGGCTGGACTGTACCAGACACCTTTGCGGAAGTTGTTTGACTTAGGGGTGTACCTCCATCTAACTAAATATATACACAAGTCAGTAATACAAACTCAGCAAGAGCGTCTTTAAAATCGTTTGTTGGTTTACAAAAGTAACTCGCGGTCGAAAGCATTCAACTATTTGCGTAATATGTTAATGTTCCCCGTGGGTGACTGATTTGAGCGAATCTCGGATGGTGCTAATATTATGCAATCATAAAATCTGACGTAATGGATCTTTCACAGCATTTTTTTATGCAACGCTGAATAGAAAAGATGACACGTGTGTTAGGCTAATGTGCGATAGGGTGAGGCAACTTCGATGTCTGCGCCTTAGAGGTAGCAAAGGTCAGTAAAAGCAAAAGAAAGAACAAACTGATGGAAAACTGATGAAATCATTTGTGAACGGCTGTGGTTTTGCAAGTATGAGAAACAAACTAAGACATTAAACTAACCATGGGGTTTTATGAACTGATGAGTTTCTGTGAATGGAATCAATGGGCGTGATGATAGATGACATTTACTTTAAGGTAAGTTATTCCTCAGTAATTAGGCATTAACGACAGTGATTCTTTGAAATATACAGTCTTTCACTTAAGGGATGAGTATAGGAAGCTTACGAATGAATAAGAAGCACTGTGAATTGCAGATCAGGTACTTGACCCATGTATAGCACCTTTAACCTTTTTCCTCACTATGTGATGGCAGTTTCAGTTTTGAGATATTAACTTGTACAAAACCTACCCTCCAGAAAACAAAATGTGCAAAGATGGGCGTAGCACATATTAGAACACATTCTCATACGGTGGAGAGTCATCTTTTTTCCCTTAGGCCTACCTCTTTCCCTCCATAGGGAGAACAGGCAGTGTTTTCCATTCAGATTTGCAAGTCGTTTGCTTGAGTTCTTCCAAAGTGAGCTAGGATTGTGAAGGGCTTTCCAGTGCTGTCAGAGCATGGCTGCTGGAGAGTGCCCTCATCTCTGATGGGCCAGAGAGCTGTGGTCATTCCCAGAAACTGTGTGGCCGAGCAGTTCACGCGCGTGAGCCGTTTTATGCCACGCGTCTGTGAATAGCCTGTCCGACCCTTTTAGAAAGTGCTGGTCTGGCTGTCATGTGCACAGCTAGTGGGGAAGTATGAATTCAGTGTGTGTGTGTTTTAGTGTGCGCTTGTGAAAATTGTATTAGATAGAGGAAGCAATAGTGTGAGTGAATATACTGGGACTCTCTCACAGATTGCCATATTTTTGCTTTCAACTTCAGAACTGAGAGGACTTGATTGCTGTCATCGCTGATGATTAGTGGTAGAAGCGGAGGTTCTGATTCCACTTAGCTAGTTCTAATCGACTGTTCACACTTTTGTAGCTGCACAGTTAAAATAATGTAGCCTGACAAATGTGGGGCGGTTAGCGACCTCAAGAGAAAGGCGAGCACTCTGGGGGATCATAGCTGACAGGTTGCTCAGGTGGACATGGAGGTAAAGTGTCTTGGCAAAGTTTCTTAGTTTCTGCTGTTGGAAAAGTGATTCTTGCGGTGCCGTATGGCAGACAGGAGATCCGGGAAACACAGCCTGGTGTTGAGGGGCCGTCTGCATCCTTCTCTGTGGGTAAGACATGAGATTAGCATAATGTGAAATTTAGATGGGTAATAGACAGGTGCAGCGGTTTGCTACATGATAAATGGGTGTTCTGTTGATTTTTTTTGTCTGTTATTTTTTCGCTTCTTAGTGTTAAAATCATAGAAAAAGTCTGTTTGGGGGGATTTTTGATAATATTATGGATGGATCCTCACACATCTCGACCATTTCTGTTACTTTAAGTTAACATTAAAAGCATCACAAGCTGTATTAACTTAGCTTGGCATTTTCTTTAGTTTTTTTTCCCCAAGTGCGACTTTTGCCCTTCGTTTTATTACGTTATTACTTTGCCACAGGATCAAATACGGCACTTCAGGGATTACCTATTAAAACGAGGGGGAAAAAGACGTCAACAGGCTTTGATGTCTTTCTTTGAAGATGTACTGTATTAACATCACTAGGGCTTGTAAGACCAATTCAGGTAGAAGTCCTGTTTACAGATCCCACAGAAGCCAATTTCCCAAAACAGCGATGTTGATGGAGGCAGAAACGAAGTCAGAGCTGTTTAAGTAGATCTTGACAAAGTTTGGATTCCTTTCCTGTTATTTTCAAACACGTTAGAACCTGTTGCAGAGAAAATCACGTATAATGGGTTTTTACTTGTGACCATCATGACTACACATAGAAATGTTACCGTGATATTTGCTTACAGTCATGATAAAAAGAAAGTAAACCCTCTTTCAGTTCTAAGGTTTGGGAAATATATAAGTCTTTATTGGGGCTTAAAATGAGGTAAATACATCCTCAGATAAACAACAACAAAACATAAAATATAACACAGTGTCATTATTTATTCAGCAGTGCAGAAGCAGTGTGTGTAAAGCTACGTATGCACCATGATCCAGTAGCTTACTGAACCCTGTTTAGTACCAGTGACTTGAAGTAATCATTTTCTGTTCTTTATCAGTTTCTCACATGTGAAAAGGCTTTGGCCCTCTCCTCTTTACAGCAATAATTTCGCTCTCCTAAGCATCAGGTTGAGTTCTGTGCTTTGACTGCACCATTGATTCTTTTCATTTTGTTGTAGATTTCTTGGTGAGCTCGGGCTCATTTGACATGGGAATATATTGGTACACAGAGGAGTTCATGGTCATCCAAATCCAAGTGTCCAAATCCTGTTTGCAAGGAAAGCCCAAAATCAGTTGACAGTTGGTGTCAGGGTGTCTGTGCTGATATGCTATGTTTGGTTTTCACCAAACATGGTGCTGTGCATTATAGGCAAACATCTCCACTTTGGTCTAATCTGTCCAAAGGACATTGTTCCAGAAGCTTTGTCACTTGTTCAGATACAACTTTGCAAACATAATTTGTGCTGCCATGTTTGTTTTTGCCTAGAAGAGGCTTTCTTCTTGCAACCCTTCCAAACAAGTCATACTTGTTTAGTCTTTTTCTAACTGTACTGTCATGAATCTTAATATTTAACATGCTAACAGAGCCCTGCAGAGTCTGAAGTGAAAGTGGCGAAAATGAAAATGAAGCTATTGGGGTTTTTTTTTAGTTTCTCTGATCATTGCATGATCTGACCTTTTTGGGGGGATTTCCTTGGATGCCCACTTCTGGCAAGACTGGCAACTCTCTTTGTTTTCCACTTGTGAATAATCTTTCCCACTGAAGAATGATGGAATAGGAATTGTTTGGAAGTGTCCTTTTAACCCATCTCAGACGGTCGCTTCTCAGTCTTCGCTCCTTGGCATTTCTTGGCAAACTTTACCCAGTTAATTACGACAGTTAACTTACATTTAACTACGTGTTTTTTATCAGCTAGCAATGTAACATATGTGCAAATGGATGATATATTACAGGTTGAATATGAATTTTATCTTTGTCATTTAATTATTTTAATGCCTATAGGACGTATGACTGTACTGGCTTTTGCCTGCTATACTTGCTGCTGAAAATGTTAAACAAAACAAGAATTAATGGTCCAAGTGCAGACCACAGACAATTCAAATTGCAGAGTCGACACTTTTTTATTTATTTTTGTGGTGTGATGTGACACATGGTCTCCCTGGTTCTCACTTCTTCCTTTTTGTTTTTTCCTTTTTGTTAGTCCCAAACCATGAATATTGTGAACCAGCTAGCAGAGACGGTGTTTGTGACGGTAAAGGAGCTGTACCGCGGCCTCAACCCCGCCACCCTCACAGGAGGGATTGATGTCGTCGTAGTGCGACAGCCCGATGGGTCTTTCCAGTGTTCCCCATTTCACGTCCGCTTCGGCAAGCTCGGCGTGCTGCGCTCCAAGGAGAAAATTGTTAGTGTTTTGGAATATTTGTGTCATTTCAATTTCAGCATGATTGACTTCCTGTTGTCCCTGTGATGAGCCCGTTGTTTACTGTGACTATAGGTGGACATTGAGATAAATGGAGAATCTGTGGATCTGCACATGAAGCTGGGTGACAATGGAGAAGCTTTTTTTGTGGAGGAAAATGAAAATATGGAGGTGACCGCCAAATTATGTTTGTTTGTTTTTTTAAATGTTTGCTGTCTTTTATATTCATTTTAAGTTTATTCGATTGTTTATTTATTTCTGTCTCAGGTGCCAGCCCATCTGTGCACCTCGCCAATACCTCTTGAGGTCCTAGATGAAATGGAGGAGACCACTGAGGGCTCCTCCTTAACCGGGTCCTGTTCCCGCAAGAAGAAACGGCGGCGGAAACGCATGCGCTCCGAATCTCACCTCAAAGAAGAGGTCAGCTCCTCATCGGATGAGAGAGAAAGTGATCATGCTCAACAAAACTGTACTCCTTCAGAGGAGCTTGCCACAAAATTGCAACTCAGGTAAGTCATCAGAAAAAAATAAAATAAAATGTGGTATATCTTTCAGAAGAATTCACTCTTTAAGATGCCTTTTTTTGTAAATATAAATTTGAGTCTGTTAGAACTTAATGGTTATGGTTTATAAAGGTTAATCCTTGAGATGCTTTTGGTAAAGAGACTTCTCCAACTTCAGCTGAAAGATGACTCGTATTAGCTTAAATGTTAATTTACTGTTGAACACTTCTCTTCTCTATGGATTCATTCTGCATCTGGTAGTTTCTATTTTGTCTCTCGAAACAGGTTAAAAAAATGCAATTATTCTTTGTGTAGCAAGTTTCTAATCGTGGGTTTAAGACGGCATGCTCGAAGGAGGTTTTATTGTTGCTTGACATTAGCATGTTTTGTTAAACCTGATATGGAATTTAAACGTGTCATCCATCTTTAAACATTGTGTGCAGGACCAAACCTGCCAGAACAAAATAATGAGCACAAAGCAGCTGGAAACTCCATAGAGCTGCAATGATGAATTTCAGTAGAACTGTCAATGCAAGCGGCCCGAGGGAGTAATGTAGCCCAATATTTGTCTAAAACAACAGTCTAGTGGAGCTGTAATGATGGTTTAAGATGAAACAGTATTTTATGTTAAGTGTGTGTGTGTGTGTCTGTGTTTTCAAGTAAATCGGTGTACTATTCATTGTCTGAGGAGGCAAATGAGGATCCTGGGGCCACCCAGACCAGAGAGACTCATCCACATTCAGATGGAGAGCAGTCACCTTCAGAAAAGTGAGACAAGTCTATTAACTGACTAATCATATTCATTTGTTTGCATCAGTGGCTTGTTATATCATCACTTTTTTCTGTCTCTGCAATTATGATCCTTCTCCTCTGTCTTTGTACTTTGCTGCAGTGTGTTCTTCAGTCGCTCGTCTTCTCCTAAGAGCGACTCTGAACTCATGGTTAAAACTCAAGAGTCAGCTGGTCCTCAGATGCAGTGGAACTGGGGAGGCTTTCCCACGGTAGGGCAACATATGCTTACACATGCAAAAGTGTACTATCTTCTGCGTACCTGTGTTGTCATTACTGACTGCCTGTGTCATATTTCTTATCCTGCTCTCCCTCTCGTAGCTGTGTCAACCAGAGAAGACGGCTGTGGATTCACAGGGTGGTTCTTCTTCAGACAATTTTCATTTCCGCGCCATTAAAAGACAAGACTCCTTTGACATGAGCTACGATCCTGTGATTAGCTGTGGGACTGTGGGCAGCGTCACTGTGGTGAAACCACAACCTCTGACTCACGCGCTCGATTTAGACGGACGCAACAAGCAAACCATTGCTTTAACCAAAGAAAACACTCACATTTCCATGTCTGCCTCCAGTGACGTCTTCAAGTCTTGTGCCTTATCGATGGATATGCCTCATGCTTCTGAGGCTGCAATGGAACAGGAGCCCAACAGAGACTTGTCTTCTAATTCAGTCAGTAAATGCACCGATTCCCTTACTAACAAAGGTAGCACACTGACTGTTGTTAGCCCAGTTAGCCCTGAAAAGGAAAGTAGTGTGGTCAAAGTGGCCACACCAAGCAATGCACAAAAACAACTCATTAAAGACCACACGGACCTAGAAACAAGTCCAAGTAATCCAAAATCCTCTAATGCACAACATCAGGGAGCGTTACCTGACCAAAGTGAGCAGAGTTACAGCAGTAGCCCTCCTGTGAATGAGGGTGACAGTGGAATCGATCCTTTCTCTGAGGGAGGGGAAGAGAACGGTGAACCCAGAGGGAGTGAGGGGCCAGCAGGAGCGACAGATACTGGGGTCAGCCTGCCCGCTGCAGAGGCATCGGCAGCATCTTCTAAAGCAGAGCAACAGGATAAGATAAAAGGTGAAGCCTTTCTTTAAGCATTCCTGCTGTTTTAGGTATTACTCCATCCTCATTTTGTACTCAGTCTACAGTGTATCAGTGTTAATGTATCAACTGGTCACAGGTAAACGTAATCACCACCTAGGACCAACAGATATTTACCTGGATGATCTGACCACGCTGGACCCGGAGGTGGCCGCACGTTATTTCCCCAAAAGGTGAGATGTCACATTAAGGTTACTTAGTTATTTTAACTGAGCTCGCTGTTCCAATCTTCATCATTGAAAATGATAAACTAATGTTTGAAATTGAAAGAACATACAATCATCCAGCAGTTGTGCTCGAGTATTGATTAGGTGTAGTTAAATTACCTAAAATCCCTGTGTTTCCTGAAGTGAGGGAGAGGGAGCGTTTCAGAACGGGGCAGAGCAGGGCTCCCGTTCAGGAAGCCAGTCGCCTCAGTCAGTGGGCAGTGGGGCAATGGACAGTGGCACCGAGTATCTGTCAGATAACACCTCCTACAACATGGACGTCAGCATGTCCCTTTGCGGACGAGAAGGCAACACCAGCAAGATCACGAAAGGTGAGTGTGGTTAAACTTATGCTGATGCCTGCAGAGTGTCTGCCGCTGAAGTTAAAGTATTTCCTGCATTCCTTCTTACTTCAGAAAAGTTTATGGAGCACCTTGTGACATATCAGGATTTTGCCAAGAATCCAGGAATCATTGAGGATCCAAGTCTTGTCATCTGCATAAACTCCAAGTATGATTCTAAAAAGTATATAATAATGTATTTCTAAAGTCACCACTATGTTATTACTCCAACAGGTTTATATCCATGACTCTTCATCAGCTGTTTTTCTTTCTTTTCTCACAGCTATTACAACTGGGCAGTGGCTGCTCCAATGGTTTTGTCAATGATGTCCTTTCAGAAAAACCTACCAAAGGTATTTTATTGTATTAAAACTAAACCACAAAAATGTTACCTAAAGAAGCTTCCTTTATATTCTGGTACAATTTTTATATTTTATGTATAAAAAGATAATCACAACAGGGGGAATATATTTGTTGTCTTTTTTTTTCCATAGAGTACAATAGAGCGACTGGTGAAAGACAAGATGCCCAAAAAATCTGGACGCTGGTGGTTTTCCTGGAGAAGGAGAGACATGGACAGCAGCCAGGTAGATGCTCAGGAACTCATCACAGTCGTTATTTATTAGGTTTTGACAGTGTACCCAGAAGAAAACACACTGGACCTGCAGAAATTAAATCTTGTGAGGACGCAGCCTTTTCAGCCAACATCAGCTCGGATAAAATGATGCCAATGTTGGTTGGTTTGTTTTGTTTTTCCCAGCAGAAAAACTCAAAGGAGGAGCGAGAGGAGCCACTGGCAAGTGTTTCTTCCACAGTAAAGTAAGACACCTTTAATTACAGTAACTATCATTGTTGCAAAATATCTTCCAGAGTTGTCTTTGTTGTGCTAGGCATAAAAAAATGTTTTTGTCTTCTGTGGCCTTCTCTTTCTAGTATCAGATTTTATTCTCAAGTCACAAATTTTAAAAGAACTATCTATAAACTGTAGCAACAAGACGAGTGCTTTTTCTTTGTGTTGTTAAATGTGGCTGACAGCTATCCAAAGCTTCAGTACATGTTCTCTAGTTTTTAACATTTTTATAGACTCAAAGCAGTCAAAGGGTCGTTGTCTGTAAAACAGCCTCCAACTCTTCGCAAACAGTCCATTGCCAAACAAATTAGACACGACATTTTAATATTGTTTCTTCAGAGCGACATTGGATGATGTGGACAGTGATGAGGCAGCGGGCCTTGGGCGAACGGCTGTCATTTCTTCCAGTCTTTCAACAGAAGCCCTCAACACGGCTCAGTCTATCAGCCAGATGTACCGCAAATCATTACGTCTGACGTCTAAACAAATAGTAGGAGATAAATTTGCACAAATGTTCATGCACCTCGATAAATTCTTATGTATCACAATCAGTTTATGTTAGGATGTATTTAACTGTCCTCCCCATACCCAGGAGCATTTAAACCTGCATGAAGGAGCTAACAAGGTGGTGTTCAGTGTGACCACACAATACCAGGGCACCTGTCGCTGTGAGGCTGCTATCTACCTGTGGAACTGGGACGATCGTGTGATCATATCTGACATAGACGGCACCATCACCAAGTAAGAACAAACACGATTTCATGCAAAATTATAGTGTCTTAGATTAACAAACAGCTATGGGCACAAATTAATATACACTATTCCCCAAAAAGATTTACAGCAGACTCCATCTGTCTGTTTTTCTTTTTTTAATCAGCCTCATTCTTTTGCATTTTGAGCAGTCTTCAATTTTGGTCTCCTGCAGGTCTGACGCTCTCGGTCATATCCTACCTCAGTTTGGAAAAGACTGGACGCACAAAGGCATCGCCAAACTCTATCACAAAATACACAAGTATGTTAAATTGAATATTATGATATTTAATATCGTACCTGTAGTTTAAACATTACAGAAACGTACAAAAATAATTTTGGAGATTACCAATAAGGTTAATATAGGGCAGCTGTGACATGAACCTTACATTGCCTTGTAGTCTAATACATTTTTAAGCACTGTAGATAAATTGTTCCCACATTAAAGTAAAAATTTATATCACTGTCGCTTTCTTTGCAGAAATGGCTACAAGTTCCTGTATTGTTCAGCACGAGCTATAGGTATGGCTGCTATTACCAAAGACTATCTGCAGTGGGTCAATGACAAAGGTACCGTCCTGCCCAAGGGCCCCGTACTGCTGGCTCCCAGCAGCCTTTTTTCAGCACTGCACAGGTACCACATATTCGTACTGAACTGTTAAACAGAAAAGAGATGTAGGATGAAGCTGTTTAAAAATGAAAATAAAATTGTATTTTAATGTACTGCTGACCCCTAGTGGCCAAATTGCCAATGCTCAGCTATTGCCAAAGACAAAAAATGTATGAAAGGGACAATCAGTTGAACAGATGTGTATTTTAACTGTAAACCATGTGTGCAGAGAGGTGATTGAGAAGAAGCCGGAGGTCTTTAAAGTCGCCTGCCTCGGTGACATCAGGGACTTGTTCAGCCCACACAGACAGCCTTTCTACGCAGCTTTCGGCAACAGGACTAATGTGAGCAATGCTACGGGGCTGCTTTTACCACAGCCGTGCATCGAACCATCAAGTGTATTTGAAGTTTTCCATTTATTTTAAGTTTCCCAGGTATTAAGCTGTTTGTCTGGCAGTTATTTTAACCCCTGGCACAAGACTGTGTTTATATATCATTGCAACACATGTAGAATTAAATTATGAGAAATATAGTAATAAAGTGTTGCTTGTGGAAATGAATAAAACATTGGATAATGATTTATAATTATTGATTTGTGCTCCAATGGCACAGTTTGGCGCACATAAATGCTGCAGAGGTTAAGAGAAGATTAACCTTAAACTCCTGTCTGTTGCTGCCTGGACTTTTACAGGATGCATATGCCTATAAGCAGGTTGGAGTGCCTGAAACCAGGATATTTACCGTCAACCCAAAAGGAGAGCTCATCCAGGAGAAGACTAAAGGCAACAAGTCTTCGTAAGTATGCAGGAGACAAGTGATGGGAAATTACATTGCTGAAAAGCAATACTGTTTTCTTTTTAAAAGGGAAACAAAATGTGTAGATATAGGACACTTTACACATGTTTTATTAGACCATACAAATCAAGCAATAGTTAAAAAGCATAGGTTATGCTCTTTAGGGGATGAGGAGCTTAAACTAAAAAGAACAAGGCTAAAAAATACAGGCTAAAAAGTAAATAAAACCAAACATCTGTGTATAGCAGTGATCTGGGTTTGTTATTATAACCCATCTGTGGATTGATGTCCAGTGGTTAAAAATCCTTTGGCATTTCTTAAATTATTTTTCAATTTTTTTGCTCTTTCGGTGTGATAGTTTTCTCAGTACATACTCTCTTCTTCCATGGACTGCTTAAGAACTAGAGTTATGATGCATCTGATGATATTTCTCTGGCTTATGACAAGGAGTACACATCTGATTTTACATTACAGCTGATTTTAAGCACTCTTGTTTAAAAAAAAAAAAGAAATATCAACAATTCAAGATGTTATATATTTTTTTAAACCTATAATTGAAGTTTAAATGACTAACACGATAATTCTCCATGCAGGAGCACAGCTTTCAGAACATGCCTGTAATCTTTAATGTGGACATTTTTTTTAGACCCCTCACCTTCCATATATAAATATTAATGGTGTTCTCATTTGTGTTTTTATAATCCTTCATGTTTTGCAGGTACAGCCACCTCAGTGAGTTGGTGGAGCATTTCTTCCCTTTGCTTTCTGCTGAGGGCAGGACATCCTCTGTTCTTGACTGTCCTGACTACAGTAGTTTTTCCTATTGGAAGGAGCCTCTACCAGAGCTGGACCTGGATGCACTACTGTAGACACGCAGTGCCAAACCCGCACACAAAACATACACAAGCTAAGGCAAGCACATATATTCCCAGGTTTTTGCCGGCTTGAGTGACTGTTGCCTTTGTCAACTGGAGTGCCTGTGTATGAGCCACTGAATAAACTGAAACATAAAGAGACCGCTCTCTCTTCTTCTGTTGCACTCAAAGGCGGAGCCCAATCAATGCACTGCTGACTGTGTCTGTTATATTTTGCTGTTTGTGTATTATACTACAATCAATATGCCACAACAGGAAAACATATGCCTTGAACTGTTTTGAACTTGTTGTTACTGTGTACCAGTGTTACAGCAGCACAAAAATATAATATTTAGATATTGGCCCAACTACTCAGACATCAGCTATGAACCTGTACAGATATAAAACTGAACTTTATTAGATGTGTGATGCCTAAACCCTCCAAAACATTAAATTAAATGTGTTGTCCTTTATTCTAAGAAGATTGTAGAGAATTTATGACTGTGTGCTGCTGAAAATGTCTTATGGATTTGAGTGTTTGGGTGTAGATTGCAGCTACATGTGCTGAGAAACCAAATATATATTCAACACATGTTTAAAATGCTTTACTTTAGAGGTGGTTTCCATTCATTTGGATGTAGCTCGTGAGGTATTGCCTGATCTGCAGTGACTGTTAATGGAGTGTTTTTAAGTTAAAGTTGACACGGGTGAATGCAAACCCCCTTGAATGGAAAGCTGTAATAGAATACTACCACTGTGTCAAGTCTAAATATAAAGTAAGCAAGCAGATTACAGTTTGTACACTACATGAGTGAGAGTGCCTCAGACCTACAGCGAATTACATTTCAGTTGAGCAGGCAGCTGTTCCACTTTGTGATGACACTGTTGTGTTTATTTTTTTGTATTTTCTTGCACATCTTTTGTCCTCAAACTGTGTGGCAATGCATTGAAGCTGAGGATACGGCTGTTACTGTTTAGACCAAGTATGCAGAAATACGCATGTCGTCATTTGTTTTTAATGATATGCTTGACTTCAGTTTAAAAGATTAACTATTGCAAGAGTGAGGTTAAATTGCCAGGTGGGATTTTTTTTTTTTTAAATGTGCATTAACATCTGTAATACAATAAAATGCAATACAAAGTAATCGAATAAAGAGCTAACAAATTCCATTGGTAGCTGCAGTTTTATTAGCTCCACGTGGGTAGGTGACGGCATCAGTGTTTGCTGAAGGCTACCAGGGTTACAGCGGACCTCTGCGCAGGGCGTTTTGTTGACGCACCTGACACGGAAGAAGCAACACAAAAAATTACGGTTCCTTCAGGTAAGTCTTTAAAGCTGGATGGTATGTTTTAAAATAATAATAATAATAATTAAATGTTTCTAAATAAGTGCTTACGCTTTACACGATGCCCCAGAAATTTGGGGCTTGAGAGGCTTTTGAAGAGCAATCGTGCAATGTGCGATTTAATAAGAAAACAAAGCCGAATTAAGTGAGCTCATCTTTTGTTCCCACCCTAGCAGGAAAACGTTCATCGTACATGTGAAGGAAAGTGACCTTTGGATTCCGCTTGTGTGCGTCCTGTTCTCAGGAAAGCGAAACTTAACCAACAGGTTAACAGTCTTCTTACCAGTTACTCGTAGATCTTTCCGTTTCCCCTTTTATGGCCATGACTGCAAGTTTTCATTTACAGCAGGTATAATGTGAAAGGCATCCTGTGACGATATGGTCTTATTTTCTTTTCAGTAACTCTTCAGTTGTTGTGCTTAGTCACTGGTGTAACTTCCGGATTTTACTACTGCAAGAAAATATGTGAGACACGGGGAACAATGTAGACGTTACCAGTTATGGGAAAATATCTAATTATCATTTTTATTGTAATGCATTTCAGAAAACTAAAAAAAAAAAACAAAAAAAACCGTGGTTTGTCCGTCTGTTTCCATAATGTGTTTGCTGTTTTCAGCTTATCAACCCTATCTAGAAAAGAAGTCGATATCGCTCAAATACATTATGCATCTAACCCCCAGACCATGAAAATTAAACCAGATTAAACCTTTTGGAAGCCGAGAAAATAAATATTTGTTATTAGATAATGACAAAAACGTAGCCGGGATAGAAGTAACAGAGCTGCAAATCAATGTTACGGTTGCACATATATTTTTCTGATAGTGATTCTAACTGTAAATCTATCCATACTGTCGAGGTCATGGCCAAAGTTCTGTAAATTACGTCTACCCACATCAGCAAGTCCTCACTGGTGTCCTTTCCCCTGTGTTTTGTTGTAATAGTTGTTTTTCTCCTCTGCCAGGTGAAATACACTTCATTTCGATGCTCAAACAAAACAAACAAATGTAAAACTTGGTTGGTTTGCAGTTTGGTCATTAAGAAGACAGAAGCTAAAGAGCTTGGTATTTAATCGCTGTCAGCATTTTTTTTTTTTCTTTCTACTGTGTTTGCATTAGGTCTGGACCGCTGCCAAACCAGTTTAGTAACATACTGCTGTAATACACGCACAAAGTGTCATGGCAATGTCTTGCTGACATCAGCACGCCTTCTTTCTGGCAGCATATATTGTTCCGAATCATCTGTAATGCCAATCATCATTAATGGTGCCTTCAGAGATATGCAGTGCTACTCCAGAATCTCTTATAATAATGGATTTTTCTTTCCCATTGTTGTTTTAACTTGCATATGTAAAATCAATACTTTTACATAGTAAAAAGTATTGAAAATTGATCTGTGATTCATACATGTAGTCATATATGCATTCATTCATAATAATTAGTGTAGAATGGAAGCCCTTTTTAATTACATTAATTGTGTATTGTGAATTACTTACCATTGCAAATGTTTACCCCAGGTTGTCTATTTTTTTCAGCACCTGTCATCATGTCTGAGAGTGAGAATGAAGAGGCTTTGGCTTTGGAGCTTACATGTCCCATTTGCCTGCAACTATTCTCTGACCCAGTTTCTCTTCCTTGCGGTCATTTCTACTGTTTTGCCTGTCTTGAGACCATGGCAGAAGGCCTTGACCATCACAACTGCCCCGAGTGTCATTCTGAGTACCAGGGATCCGATGCCCTCGTGAAGAACTTCAAAATGCGTAGTATTGTAGAAACCTACAAAGCCACTGCTGGGAAAGTCCTCCCCCCTGGAAACCCTGCTGATGGCAGCTATGTAACAGTCGAGAGCGATCATAGCTCTATGACAGAGGAATCTGAAGCCAAATATCACCAAGTGCAAGAAAAAGCTGGAGAGCTCCAAGAGGAGAGCGAAGAATGCAAAGCAAAGGATGGGTTTCGAATTGGGTCTGGATCCACAGAGCATCCCTTTTCAATGGATCAGGAAAAAGGTGGTGGCAGAGGCAAAATGGAACTGGATGAACCAAAGTTTAAACTGGCGTCGCAAGTAACTGAGCTGAACGTCAAGTTAGAGATGGCAGAGGGTATCCTTAAGAAAGAAAAGGAGTTGGAGTTAGAGGTGACCACTGCTAGTGGTCGGCTGAGAGAGAAAGCATCCGGCCTGTTAGAGAAGATAAAGGAGCTGTCGCAGAACTACATCGAGGGAGTGACACAGATGATTGAAGAACAGTTAGGTCTACCTGAGGCCATCATATGCTCTCGGGTCAGTCAGGCCTCTGAGCTGACCGAGCAGCTGAGGCAGGCTTTGCAAACAGCTGAATCCCTTTTGAAAGAAGACGATGGGGCAACATTTAGTGAAGAGCTCCAACGTTTGCAACCACAAATTGCAGATTTGATTTCAAAACAAGTGGGAGAAGAGGAAGAGCTTGTTAAGGTAAAAGTCAACCTTGCACAGGCTTGTCCCAAGGTGGAAGACATGAATGCTGAGCTGAGGGAAAGACTCGGAGAGATTCAGCGCTCTCTTCGAAACACCCTCAACCCTTCTGAGATCACCTTTGATCCAGAAACAGTCCACCCTAACCTTGTTCTCTCAGAGGACTTGAAAACGGCCACATTTAGTGCTGCCAAACAGAACTACCCGTCCTCTCCTAAGAGGTTCGCCAGCTTCTTCCAGGTCCTCAGCAACCAAAGCTTCTCTGAAGGTGATCATTGCTGGGAGGTGGAGCTGGAGGGGTCACCTTGGATCATTGGCGTGTGCTACAGTGGGAAACTAGAACGCAGCGGGGTGCCATCTGCTCTGGAAAGCAGTCGAAGCTCTTGGTGTCTGATGTGGTTCAACAACCTTCTGACTGCCTTCGAGCAAAGTCACAGTGTGCCTTTGAAGAGGACCACAGTGTCACGCAGACTTGAGATCAAGCTGAGCTTCAAGACCCACAGGCTGAGCTTCTACAATGTTAGCCCTACCAGTGGAAAGACTCACATTTATACATTTAAAGCTAACTTAACTGAACCAGTGCACCTGGCCTACAGGATGATGTCAGGTCACCCAAAAGGCCGTGTCACAATTTATTCATAATTGTAACCACAATTTAACAAACTGTGCATAGAAAAAAATAGTAAATAATTTAAGTTAAGACTTGTACAATAAAACAGTTTTGCCTTGTACTAGAGGCTTTACATAATGACGGAGGGATGCTTCTCAATTTGGCATCAACATAAAGTTGTTAATACGAGTGAAATACTTGCTGAATGACTGAAAGACTAGCGCAGACATGCAGAGTTCAGAGGGGAATGTGGATAAATATATTTTTTATTACTCCAGCATAATGCACTCCTAATATAATGTAAACAAGGAAGAACACTTTAAAATAAAGATGTACTTTTAAAGATGTTTTTCTACTTTAACTGATAAATAAACTCCTTACAAAATCCCCAGGGCCTCTGTTTCATAATATATTATCATTATACAATTAGTCTTCACAACCATACACGCTATTTTACACATTTGTGAGAGATCAGTCTTTTGTGCTTTGTGTTTTACTTGCTTAAGTATTACGTAAACAAAACCTCCCTACTACCACATCCATTTCATTAATAAGTATGACATCTCGCGAGACTTGCTCATTCTGTTTGGTGGGTGAGAGTGTCAGCTGACCCGACGGGAAATTTGTTAACGAAAGTATCTGGCATAGCTATGTCCCCTGTTGGAGACCAGTGTGTCGGTCGATTACTATGTGTATGACAACACACGTGCTTGAATTACATTATTGAATAATATATTTTACAGCAGTTATATCCTTAATTCCGAGTCTTCTGAAAAGGTAAGATGCTAATATTTACTATTTCATGCTCCACGCTGTGTCGGCGTCAGTACACTGCCACCAGTTTGTTTTGTTGCTAACGCTAGTCCATCGGCTTTTAATCTCTGGTACTTTATGTTACATAAACAAGCCGCATGTACCATGAGTACTATCGTCATTGACGAATTTGTTTCTGAGGAATGAGCGAGTAGTTTCGTTTAATAAACACAAATTCCGACGGGAGCTAACGAGCTTAGCGGCTTAGCTAATGTCTGAAATTCCTCTTCCCTAACTGAAAGTATTCCGATATATAATACGCAGAAGTCCTGCTGCGACATGATTCCTGCCCCTTTTCAACTTTAGCTGACTCTAGCAAAAAATGTACGTATGTTAGTCTTAGCCCCTGGTATTTTTGTAAGCTGTGGACAAGTTTGGAAGGCTACTGTAACTTGTCTCTTGTCCAGTTGTTGAGTGGGCGTCAAGTAAATGTTAACGAGATTAGTGTTAATGCTTGGCACTGAACACTGCATGTCGAGTTTCTCATTATGTAACGTTCAAGTACATGAGCTGTGATTTCTTGATGCATCGACTGCACTACTTCTTAAATAAGTGTTCCCGTGTATATAGCTTTATCTAGAAGACCAACTGTAAATTCTTTAAAGGAGGATACAGCAATCTTGTATGTAGCTAAAGCAGACCCCTTCAGTACCTGCAGCACCCCTACAGTAAAGTTCTTACATATTTCAAAATGACTAACCGTGTTTAAAATATTATTTGACTTAATCAGATATGTCTTCCCTCAGGCTCTGACACCATGCTAGCCACAGTGACTACTGTGGTTAGTTTTTCTCAGGATAATGGCAGTGTTTCACCTACGCCACTGGGAAACACAACAGCATTCTCGACCTGGCAACCTGATACCCAAAACAACATCACCAAGCCTCACAAATGCCTACAAGTTCTGTATGAGGACATTGGAGAATCCAGGTAATCAGTTGATTGTGCAAAATTACTGTTGAAACTACTGTTGCTATAAGTGCAAAACAGAGACTGTTCAAAGTAGAAATTCACCAGATTATCAAAAATGTTTATAGATACGCACTCTTTGCTGAAGGACTTAATCCCTTCATTTACCCTTCACATTCACCTGTCTGCTTCAGGGTGCGGTTCTGGGACATTTTATTGCTCGTGCCTAATGTGGCCTTCTTTGTATTCCTGATGTGGAAGCTGCCCTCTGCCAGGGCAAAGATCCGCCTCACCTCTAGCCCCATCTTCGTCACTTTTTACTTTCTGGTAGGACACAAACTGTACAATCAGTGGATGTGCTTTTTCCTCTTTGAACTGGTATACCAAAGCATTTAAGATGTAAAAGATTGATCTATTTGTCAAACCGTATATTAATGCACCTTACTTCAGCCTGGCAAAGCAATAAAGGAACTGTTGTCAATAGTGTTGTTGAGTACAGGATTGTTATCAGCTGTACTTTGGCCTAATTTTCCACCAGTATATGATTTTATTATGACCATGTTATGTTGACAGACTATATCATGTAGTCTAACGTGTTGTGTGCTGTGGTTCTTAGGTTTTTGTTGTTGCAGCAGTTGGAATTACCCGGGCTATAGTGTCCATGACTGTCAGTGCATCCAGTGCTGCCACCATTGTAGACAAAGTAAGCAAGCGCATGATCCACAAGTAAAACTTTACAGGTTTATGGCTACAAGTTGTAATTTAAAGTCAAATTATAATCTGTGATTGGTCGTAGCCACGCCACGGCCAAAACGATCGAGTCTGTTACGGTGTCAGTTTGTTTTCAGAAAAAGGTGTAAAACAGAGCTGAATTTCAAGTTATTATCTACTGTTTCAATTAAATGTATCTTCTCATTCCTAATGGTACTGCAATGTACAAATGGGAGCATACCTGGAATTTGTTAAAACGTCTTTTAATTATAGGCTTATAAGAGACTGAAATGTATGCCTTTTCTAAGTCTCTTGTGTACAAAACAGTCTGGGTTTCTGTCAGTATAAATATTTGACTTGTACTAAAATGACAGGGACAATATCCTGCAAGAGAGATCTTTTTATTAAGTGTCCAAAAAAGTTTTTGACCTTTCATGTTTAAAAGAAAAGGCGTAGCTTCATTCCACACATACCAGGCAGATCACTATGGAGCTTAGAGAGATGGACCTGTTATTTCCATTGCACATTATCAGGGCTAAACTATTAAATTTACCAAAAAAGAATGAATGAATATATAACATAATGGTGTGTCTGCTGACCTTTAAAGTTATGCACTTCGACTTAACACGTGTTAATACACAGCTGATCTCCTTAACAACAGGAATTCCTCCTAAAGATTTCTTTTCTCTTTAGGTGCTCTGGGAAATCACTCGTTTTTTCTTGCTGGCTATTGAGCTCAGCGTCATCATCTTGGGACTGGCTTTTGGTGAGTTTGTCATGTTGGTTTCAGTTCTCATTTACCATACATTTTATTTTTAGATGTGTAATGTTTCTAGCTTTTTACATGACAAATATGTTTAATATGTTTTTTTGTTTTTTTTAAATTTTCTTTTCAGTGCTAAGTGCAATTAATTTAATGCAGCTGTTTTCCTGTTAAGCATGATTCTTCCTCTGTTCATTAGGCCACCTGGAGAGCAAATCCAGCATAAAGCGTGTGCTGGCTATTACTGCTGTGTTGGCTCTGGCGTACTCAGTCACACAGGTAATGGCAGATGGGAGGTTAAATATAGTTTCAAATGATTACCATCATGACATATTGTAGCAGGAAATTCTGCATGCAGATGAACTGAATAATACATTGTCTCAGGGCACGCTAGAGATACTGTATCCTGACAGTCATCTGTCAGCGGAGGACTTCAACATCTATGGTCACGGGGGCCGGCACTTCTGGCTGGCAAGCTCCTGCTTTTTCTTTCTGGTCAGTAACTCCATTATAATGGCAGCATGAGCAAAAAGATCCTTTACCATAAATGATCAGCCTGTTATCTCATATTTGTCTTTTTTTAAATAGGTGTACTCTTTGATTGTGATCTTACCAAAAACTCCAATAAGAGAAAGGATATCTCTGCCATGTGAGTTAAAAGTTAAATTGCATTAAACAACAAAGTTAAGATTGGAGAAGTAGAATTGCTCCTAACTTTTGATATGATAAAAAAAAAAGTTACAGTTTTTCAATAGCAGAAGTATTTTTGACCTAATTGGCCACATAAAGTCGTGTCTTGTCTTTTAGAGTTAACTTTTTAAAACCACATCTATACTTACCTCACGCAGTTGCATTTCCCCTGCTGCGTTTGTGTCATTGTCTTCATTTTCACATCCTCACACAGTTGATCAGAAGAGCCATTGTTGTTGACCTTTGCTATATAGTTAGAGTAGTTGGGGGATTTATCAGCGAAGTTCCATTAAGGGTCTTATTCATAGTGAGTCATTATCCACAGTAGAGGCCAGTAGGGGGCGGCAACGAGGGAGCATAGATCATTTTGATGGCTCAAGTTTCCTGACATAAAGGGCAGTAAAAGTATCTTAATTATAGTCAAACTTTCGCATGTCCCACTGGTTTTGTTTTGTTTTTTCATCAAGTGAAAATTAACGGTCTATAAAGACTGAAAGAGAGGGGGGGGGAGACACTTTTCTTACTCAAATATCGTTAAAGCCAAACTTGGTATTTAACATATTAAATTTACCTGCAAAGCCCTGATTGATCTCTGTTTGGCTTCCTTTCTCCAGCTAAGAGGAGTTTCTACGTCTATGCTGCCATCCTGTCATTGCTGAACCTCGTTCAGGGCCTCGGCAGTGCTCTGTTGTGTGCTGAAGTCATAGAGGGACTATGGTCAGTATTCTGAAGCATATTTGCTTATATTACATCAAAAATACATTATATAGCTATAAAGCCAATTTAGATTTTTTTTGGTGATTAAAATAAGTAAATCAAGCCTCATATTTAATTTTATGCTTTTAAGAAGAAACAATAGCTGCATTCAGAGCAGCTGTGGCTCTAATGCTTTGTAAGCCTATTAGAAAATGCCCTTGATATGGAGCTGGCTGCCTGTTTTAAAACCTCTTAGTATTTTAATTTTGTTGGCTGAGTTGCACCCACTGGGATGACTCACTGTTTTGCTGGGTCCACCAAAGTTCAGTGGAGTTTATACGGGTGAATCTGAACATAATAGTCAGGCAGCAATCTGTTGGTTATGCTTTTTGTGAAGCTGAGAGCTGAATAAGCTTACTGAGATGGTTTGCTCTTTCTCTTGTGAACCAGCTGTGTGGATGTCACAACGTTCCTGTACTTCTCTGCCTTCGCTCCGCTCATTTATGTCACATTCCTCAAAGGCTTCTTTGGGTATGTAGTCACATGAGATGTAGAGAATAAGAGTGTGATCAGCACTAATTATACATTTGTTTTTTTTCTTATTAGTTTTTATTTTTTCTACTTCCTTGTTTTTTAAATTCAGCTTTGCTTTTGGTTTAGTTTCCAGGTGAATTTGCTAATTTCAGTTTAGCTTTTTTGTTTGAAAATGTAATATTTTAGTTTGTTTTATTTATTTTGTTTGTTTCAGTGTTAGTTTTAGTCTTTGTAATTATGTTTGTATTGAGGACTTATGTCAGACAGGATTCAGGAAATGTAGCCTATAGATATGACCACGAAGTGGTTTTCTCTTACATCAGTTTAGATGCTTGATTTATTTGATGAGCACTGCAGGAGTTGATAGTTTTCGGTCTGTACAAATAAAAGCTTACCTTTTCCCTCATCTCTGCAGTTCAGAGCCCAAGATCCTATTCTCCTACAAGTCGCAGGTAGATGAGCCAGATGAAAGTGATGTCCACCTTCCTCCAACCGTCGCTGCAAACCTTGGTCGTAAGGAGATGAATGACCAGGGCCTGTACTATTCCTCCACCCAGATTGATGGCTCTGGTCCGAGCAGTACTCGCATGGTTGGAGCATACCTGGATGATGTTGCCTCCGGACCCTATGGGTCCAGCAGTGTTAACAGCATTGAAGCTGACCGCTGGAGACCTGTAATTGTGTGAAGGGGTCAAGAGTTGTACAGCTGGACTAAAATTGTTGTGCATGTGTAGTGTTGTCAGCAATATGGGGATCAGTGAAGTTGGTGCAGAACAAAACAGTTGGACACCAAGGAGGGTGATAGTGGTCTTTTTTTGGAGGCCTGAAAGAGTGGGCGCTTAAAACAAACAAACAAACAAAGAAAAAAAAAACTTATTTCTGAAGGACTGTGAATTTAGCAACTGCTTTTGTAACATTGTCCAGAGTGCATTGCTGCTGCTGCTGCTGCTGCTGCTGCTCCTGCTCCTGCTCCAGCTCCAAACTGGGAGCGCTGCCCCTCATTGTGGCCCCAACAGGCTTGATAATGATTCTGCTCTGCAAGCTCTTATTTCTGGGAGTTTATTGACTCGTCTCACCACATTTTCTGTCATTCCAGCACTAATGCAACAATGAATATCTCAGTTCTCACCGATGATGTTTTAAACCTATTTTAATTACAAAGGTTTATAAAACTGATCAAACATTCTTGTGATGGAAACCTTACATCTGTACATTCCCACTGAAGACTTTCAGTAACAGCATCTCATCTGACTTAAGATTTGTGACCAATCAGGCTAATCAGTTTGCACTGGTCACATTGCTTATTGGAAGCACTTCAAAGACTTGTGCTAATTCATTTGGTATGTGTTGACAAGTAAAACAGTGTTGTTGTGTTGTATGTCACTTCATTATAATAGGGAGCTGCTGAATACAGGCAACGCATTGGTGTTAAAGGGCAGAATGTCACAGACACAAAGGACAATTCCTAACAATTGAAGCCAGGGCCCGTATCCCTAAAGATTCTGAGAATCCTCTCAGAGAGCTCCTAACTTAACCTAAAAATTCCTTGCCAGGAGTTTTAGCTTAGAAGTGATTCCAGAACATTTTCAGTGAACTCTGAGCAAGGAATGGATGGAAAATCCTATCTTAGTGAGGAGGTGTGGTTGACCCCGTTGCTAGGTATGAGTCATCATTTCAAAAGCCGTGATTGGTTGATCCTACAAGTTTGATGGAAATGAGCTTTTGGTGATAATGAGCAAAGGATGTACCCTCAAATCAATAAACATATTATATACTCTAATCTTATGCTGACTGTAATTGTAAATAATATTTCACATTCAAGAAAATATCTGGAAAATGAATAGTAAGCTGTAGGGGTTATAGCCTAACATTAGAATCTAAAATATGTGAAAAACTCATTACACCCTGTTCAAATAATGATTCGTGTCTTATTTGCTCATATTAATATCCTAGCTGGCATATTTTGTACTTTCACTCCCATATGGACCCCGTTGAAAACAAGATGGCCTATCTCAAGAGGCTGTCCTTAATGAAGTAGAAATCACAACGTTACAAGTCCAGTGTGGTCTTAACGAGGGTAACACGGCTCAGCTTTTAGCAATGTCTGTGATTGCAGACCCAAGTCATCACTGCTGCATTGTTGCATTTTCCCGGTTGCCAAATACCTCGGGGTTGTGATTACTTTCGTCTCCGGTGTAATAGCGTTGTGGCGTCGAGTTGGTGAAGTAATTGCATCTCTAAGGAGATCCACCACAAACATGATTCCTGCACGATCCACTCTGTAGCATCTCAATAATTCCCTGTCATCCAGTGTTTGCAGGACATCTCTCCTGCCTCTTCTGTTGGCCATTTTGTGCAGCTGCTTAGGGGAACTCCTAAGCCACTAAAAGTCCTCTTCCCTGCTCTTAGCAGATCTCGCCTTAGGAGCCCTTTTAAGCGCTAGGAATCTTGAGGAATAGCTTTTATATTAACTGGGATTGTCGTGTCACTTTTAGGGGAAATTCTAAGAAAACGTCATGACTCTGAGAATTTTCTTAGAATTTGGCCGCTAGGAGCCACTTTTTGCACAAAGATTCTTTAGGGATACGGGCCCAGATCTTGTGGATGACATCTTTTCATTTTTGTTTGGTTTTTTTGTGTGCTTTTTACTTTAATTCCAGATTAATCAATGCTGCCAGTGAAATGACATTTGTTGGCAAGTTATGTGTTTGAGATAAAAGACAAAATTTGCACAAACTTATTTGTGTATTCCACGTCAATCTTGTGATTGATACCAGTGGTTTTCCAGTTTTGCTTGCTGCCAAAGGTTGCTGTTGCAGATTTGATTTTTTCCCCTATATTCAGAGTTACAAATGTTACCACAAGTGGTGAACGTACACCAAAAACAACTGTTTTCATAGTATCAAATGGGGGTATTGATACAGTTTCATTACATAGTTTAAACTTTTGTCTTTTGACAAACAAGGTCAGGCACTTGCATTGGATCATTGTAATACATTGACAAGGATAAGTATATTGCATACTGTTGCCAAGGAAAATACAATATTTGGTATGAGGTGATTGCTGTATTTAAGCTAGCAGTATTCATCAGCATAGTGTTGTAACCAATATGCAAAAAGAAAGAAAGAAAAATAGGGGGTTGCATTGATGTTTTTCATCATATGATTCATTTGCATTTTTCCTGATTTGAAATATTTTATCCTCAAATGTAAATTTGTTGTTTTATGTGGGGTAATGGATTAAAATATTCTTTTCCTTTTGTTGGACAAGAGTTCACAAGTTGCATCACAGCAAAATTCCACTCTTGAAAACATTTGATGGTGAAATCCTTTGGAAATGATGTTTAAAATTGCGTTTTTATTGAAGTGCATTTATTGTACAATATTCCAGCCATGTCAAATCAAGGTGTTAAGCATTCCATGAACTAAAGAATAAACAGTGAACTCTTTGTTTCAATTGTTTTTTTCTACTATCTATAGTGTGTGTGTGTGTGTGTGTGTGAGCAAATGCGCTCTGTATGATCTTAAATATACCGCACAGGTCGCATTTTAGATTCGTCAGTCTTGTGTTTAACTACAATTCCCATCAACCCTTCGTCCGTTTACGATAAGCTACTGTTAGCCATTGGATCTGTAATGTAAAATCTGGCCAATGAGCTTTCAGGATACTGAAGCGTTAAAATGACCTTTATTGGAGTATTTTGACCAGCAGTCGCTGAGGCGGCGACTCGAGCTGTTCTCCAATTTATGTCTTCTTCACATAACAGTCGACTTGGCTTGTATTGCGTGATTTAATTGAGTGGGAACGGAAAACTGGTCAAAATGGGAGGAAACGGGAGCACGGCGAGGAAAGTGTCATTCGGACTGGACGAAGACGAGAAGGTCACAGTAATTGAAGGAGTGAAGGTATAGAGTACAACGTTGTTGCTTTCGGGGTAATTCACACCACAGTTTTAATTATTATTATTATTATTATTATTATTATTGTTACGGTATATCGGCTAATGGCAGAGGCAGTAGTGGGATTTTGTGGTGGTATCCGTCTGTCTGCTGCGAGCCTGACAGGTCCAGTGTCCTTAAATGAACCCGGGTCAGAACTTCTTTTTCCTGTCATGTCCAGCTACTGTTGCCCTTTTTCTTAGATTAGTAGGTTATTATTTTATTAGTATAATAATGACTGATAAAATGCTAGCACAGCGGACAATTTCACAGCACTAGGTCACATGAGATGCTGGTGTTATTTCCACAGCAAACCGCTGATAGCTAAGACGCTATGTCAACAACAGCAAACACGTTAAGTCCTTTGCTGTTGTTGACTTCTGTAATCAGAAGTACATGTCATGAAACATGGGGATTGTCATCAACATATTTGCAGTTTTGCAGCATGAGAATATGTAATCTTTTCTATCCATGCAGGCAAATAGCTAGCTAGCATTTGTTTCAATACCTTGTCATTGGATTGGTGAGGTGTACAGAAGTATTTTCTGTGTTATAGGACACTTGAATAGGCTAGGCGATGGACTTTAAACCTCTTAAGATTTAATCTGGTATACATTTACACTGCATTGCATGTGTTTATTAATCCCATCCAGCTCTCAGAAGATGTGCTCCGCAGGATGAGGGAGTCTCAGGGGTCTGATAGCAACAAGCCACCAAAGTCCTTGCCGGACAGTCACAAACCACCACCATCAAGTATGTCGCTGGTCAAAGGCCTTTCCTGTCTCACAAACTTCCCATTGTAACTGCAGCAAATATGTTCCCATGCACTGATTCTTGAGCACAGCATCAAAATATAGTATAATTGCAGTAGATAGCTTTGCCATGATTCATGTCTGAAGGGATCTTATTATACACACCCCTAACCCTGCTGCAAATCCTGCAAACGGGTTCATACTGTCATTTTTATATGCATCAGTAATCCTTATCCAATTGTGTGTTAGGTGCAAAACCATCAGGACTATCTTCTAAAGAAATTCAAGAGGAAATGCGAAAAAAGTAGGTGCTCACAATGTCAAGGTCACTGTTCCCTTGTGTTCAGTCATGCTTGTTTACATGTTTAGAATTTGTCCTGTAAGTTGCTCTGTTTTGTACACACACAACCTGTTATTTGTCTGTAGAGGGATCACTCCTCTGGTGCTTTTTCTGAAGTTTCTTCTAGCAGTTACTGACGGGAGCTTTTTTTTTTTTTTCTTACCATGTTCACAAGGCTAAGGACTTGGATTTTACATGCCATAGACTGTAAACCTGTTTGAGACACATTCTTGATTTCAGATATCAAATTGTCACAAATTGAGTTGTATTTCTGTCATAGTTGGTTAAGGAACAGATGCAGCTGAATTCATGTTGAATACATGTAGTTGACAGATATTTGAAATGAAGTGCACACAGTGTGCAATGTTTTGCAAACATACACATGCCGAGTGACCTATTGACACTGCCTGTGCTACATTACTCTGTATAACGGGCATGTTTCTGTGCTGTTGGAGTGCCTATATGCTGTGCTGAGCCTCTGAAGACTTGCATATTGAAGTCCAGCAGTTCTCACTCATGCTCATTGCAATGCAGTTAATTTACTCTATGTATATTTTACTTTTCTATCACATTACAGTGGAAAACCATGTGTAACATTCTGGAAGTGACTTCTGTAGGCGTTTTCCACATTTATTTGTAATGCTTTGCATAAAGCAATATCTGTAAAACCTCAGTGGCTAACCCGGTATGCGAACAAAAACTTCAGAGGGCTTTCCATTGCAAAATAAAGTGTCAAAGGTTAATAGATCTCATGTTTCAATTACTTTAGCTTTGAACGTCAACAGGCCATGGTGAAGGAGGAGTTGGCCAAACTGGCCCAGAGGGAGAACGAGAATGCAGCAATCACTGGCCTGGATGAGCTGACCTCTGCCCTCATCATAGAGAAAGGAAAATCCCTCGAAGAGCACGAAAAGTCCAAGATACTGGTGAGTGATGTTTTCTGGATCTATGCCAGGAGCACATTTATTTAAATCTTCACGTCCTGCATAATTTCACTAGACACATCTTGATAAAAATATACTTAATTTGTTAAGGCTTAACCTTGGTAATGCTCTTATATGAATTTAAAGATGTAGGGAGACGTGTTTGTGATTGATTAAAGTTCCAGAAAGTTAAAAAGAGCAGTGTTAATTTGTTGGGATGCTTTGTAGATCTATTTATTTATATTTTTTAGGCTAAGTTAATTGTTCCAAGACTTTAAGATGAAATAATGGCTCAATTTATCATTAAAATTGTAAAATCTAGCAGTAGTATGGATGCAGAGTACTACCCTGATGTAGTGGTAAACAGCACCCTCTACTGCTTTGACTTCGAATACTGAAGCTTTAGTGAAGCAGGGGATATCTGTGTGTCCATGTTTTTGCTCTGCACTTCTGAATAACATGTTTGTAAAAGCAGATAAATCAGATATTTGGATATTCAAAGTCTGATTGTCTTCTTGTTGTTCAGTTAGTAACATTTGTCGTATTGTCATAGTTGGTACATGAAAGCTTAGTTCAGTATATTGCAAAACTCAGTGGTCACAGGTGTTACTATGCTATTTGTGTTTGGCATTGGTTGGAGTTTCTGATGATGTGAGAGCAACATAAACGTCATGATGGAAATATACAGTTCTTGTAGTGCTTTGTGGCCAGCAATGACTTACTTCAGCAGGTCATGTCAGTAACAAGAATATATGATCACTAAGTGTCTCCTACTATGAATATTAACACTCCACATTAATGTCCTAGGGTTTAATTAAATGTAGGTAATCACGTCTCCCTCGCCTTTTAGAAGCGGCCTGGTATTAACAGCGTGGCAACAATAAACTTGACAATTGGATACAGAACCTGTGATGTTTCAGCATTTTACTGTCTCAAAGCAGGCTTGTTGAAACAAAATGTTGTCAATATTCATAATTTAGACTGGTAATGAGTCAAGCCAGCAGTGTGGTGTGTGTAGGATTTCAAACGGAGACGTTAGTGAGTCAGATGTGTGAGGAGTTTGATGTTAGATGGAAAATAATGTCTAAAGGCAGTAAGCTTGACTCAAAGGCTGGAAACCCTCGTGTGTGTGTGTGTGTGTGTGTGTGTGTGTGTGTGTGTG